>NC_066860.1:17634125-17934125 GCF_025177605.1 Cucumis melo
TAATGAATCTAGAACACGCCATAAGCGTGATAGACTAGTAGGTTCTAAAGATAAAAATCCTCGAAAAAGGAATCGAGTCAATAACTCGATTAAGGATGGGGATGTTCTAGAAGAAATCTAAAATTTGATTTTTGACAAAAATTTCGAAGAAGATAAAACAATGGAGGATAATAACGAGATCTTGATAAACTATGTCATGACAGGAAAAAAAAAGAAACTGAACTAATGTAGTCGTTGACAACAGTTTTGCATATAATGTTGCTCTTGATATTATATCTGAAAATGAGGGTTCTGACCAAAATCTGTTGAAGAATGTCGACAAAGAAATAATTGGTCTCTGTGGAAAGAAGCAATTGAGGCAAAATTAAATTCACTTTCCAACCGTCAAGTTTTTGGATCAGTTATCCAAACACCAGAGGTGTCAAACTTGTGGGATTAAAAATAATGAGATCACAAGATATGAAGCAAGATTAGTTTTACAAGGTTTTTCACAAAGACTTGATATTGATTATGATGAGACATATTCTCTAGTGGTAGATGCAATCACATTAATATTTTTAATTGGCCTGGCTAAAATCTAGACATGCATCTTATGGGTGTAATCACCATATATTTAAATGGATCTCTTGATAAAGATATTTATATGAAAGTCCCAAAAAGATTTAAGATACCCAAAACATATAAATCAAGTTTTCGGTAACTATATTCAAAATTTGAGGGGGAGGGTGGGCGATGACTATTATTCTGTTAAAAATTCTATAATATGTGTTAAGATTTGTTTTGGCTATCCTGCAGTTATGGTAGCCTTTAATTCAATTCTAATAGTTTATTTCTTAATAGTTTTGAATAACTTTGTTGTCGATTTGAGATGACTATCCTGCAATTATGATAGTCTTTTTTGTTTTGAATTTGTTTGTATTTCTGAGGGTTTGAAGAGGAGGTAGTAGGATAGCTTGTAAGGTAGTGTTGTTGGAAGGGGTGGGTAGGATGCGAAGATTAAAGTTGTTTGTGGTTAATAATTAGGTTGTGTTGGCTATCCTGTAGAGTAACCTCTGTATTTTGAAGTTAGTTTTAGTGAAAATTTTGAGAGACTGTATATTCAAGGGAGTAAGTTTAGGATGTGGAGAGGAGAGGAATATGTTTCTAATGAAACCTATTTATGTTTTAGGTACTTAAACGATAGACAATGGTTGGATGAAACTTGTGAATAAGTTTTCCCTTGAGTATAGAGAGGGAGTGAACCATTTTTTAGAATTTGTCAAGTTTCATGTTGATGCCTATACAGACGAATAAGGTGTCCATGCAAGAGAAGTATGAGCTTAAATTGGAACTCATTAGAGAGTGTGGAAAGACATCTACTGACTATTGGAATATCCCCTTACTACACAGAATGAGTGTATCATGGAGAGTCATGAAGTTTTAAAGGTACAGAAAACTTTGAGGAAGAAACTAGTACTAACCCTTTTGATGAATGAACTAGTAGTAGGCAGTTTGATGAAGAAGATGATATGTTTTGTATGCTGAATGATTTACAAGTCCCGATTGAACAGGAAGAGGAAATAAAGGAAGGACGTTTGGAAGATGAAATGTCGAAGAATATTGGGGTAGATATAGATAAAGATACAAGAAAAATATATCAGGACTTATTGAATGAAGCATATAATGAGTTGTACCCCGGTTGTTCTGAATTTTTGTCTTTGAATTTTTTGGTTAAGTTGATGCATGTGAAGGTTCTAAATGGTTAGAGTAACAAGTCGTTTGATATGTTGTTAGAATTCTTAAAAGCAGCGTTTTCAATGTGTAGCATTACTATCCCTAATTCATTTTATGAAGCCAAACAAAAACTTTGTGACTTGGACTTGAGATGCGAGACTATTCACGCGTGCAAGTACGATTGTGTATTATATTGGAAAGAGTTTGCTGATTTGCAACATTGTCCTACATGTGGCAAGGCTCAGTACAAGGTTAATCGTAACAGAGGGAAAAAATTCTGCATAAGGTATTGCACCACTTTCCTTTGGTACCGAGATTACCGTGCTTGTTTGTATCACAGAAAGGGTCCGCTGACATGAGATGACATAGAGATAAACGTGTTGAAACAGATGATGTGTTGAGACATCCTGCTGATGCAGAGGGATTGAAGCACTTTGATTATGAATTTTCTGATTTTGCTTATGATCCACGGAACGTGCGTTTGGGGTTGGCTTCAAATGGGTTTAACCCATTTGGTCAAATGAGTACTTCGTACAGTATGTGGCTTGTTGTGTTACTTCCTTACAATTTTCCACCATAGAAATGCATGAAAAAGATGAATTTCTTCATGTCACTGCTCATACCCGGTCCTAGATCTCCTGGTAGGAAAATCAATGTGTATCTCTAACCATTGATTGAGGAACTGAAAGAGTTATGGACTTTCGAGGTGAGTACGTATGACTCTCCTACAGGTCTATTCTTTTAGCTACATGCAGCCTTGTTGTGGATGATTAATGACTTCCGAATGTATAGTGACTCTTATTAGAGTGGAGTACAAAGGGGTATCAGGTATGTCCCATATGCATGGGTTATAGATCGTCGTTCGGGATATGAGGTAGAATTTCCTTCATGGGACATATATGCTATCTTCCAGAGAACCACATGTGGCGTAGAAGTCGACTACACGATGGAAATGTAGAGCATAAGGCTCCTCCAGTTGTGATGAGTGGGTATGAAATCTTATAACAACTAGATTAGTTGGAGTTTCTAGTTATTAGTAAACATCCTTCAGTAAAAGATAGAAAAAGAAAGAGAGCTCTTAATTGGACGATGAAAAGTATGTTTTTTCAAACTTCGTTACTTGTCGAGACTACTGTTGTGTCACAAACTTGACGTTATGCACATTGAGAAGAATGTTTGTGACAGATTGCAAGCAGACATCACAATCATACTTTGTAAGTTGGAAAGAATATTTCCACCTTCCTTCTTTAGCGTTATGGTACACCTAGCCGTTCACTTACCATATGAAACCAAGGTTACTGGTTTGGTTTCTTACAGTTGGATGTATCCCATTGAAAGAAGTCTACGCACTTTAAAACATATGTTAGAAACAAAGCACGTCCTAAGGGGTCTATTGTAGAATCGTATGTAGTGAATGAATTGAGCACCTTTCGTTCGCGTTACCTAAGTGGTATAGAGACTCAATTCACAAGAGATGAGCAAAATGATGATACCATTCTAGAGGATGAGCTAATTGGTGAATTTTAAATTTTCAAGTAGAAAGTACGACTCTTAGGTGCGTCAAGTCTTCATACTATATCACAAGAAGAGAAATTCCTCTTCCATTGGTACATACTCAACAATGTAGACGAAATATCGGAGTATCACATGTAAGCATTCCTTATCTTTATAATTCTTAGATATAGTTGTTGAGTATTTATTATACATTATTGTTACACAAATTAAACTCATAATCATCTCCGTTAGGAAACATTTGAGGCTAATACATCGACATGCTCAAAATGCTATGTATTTGTATAAAAGACATCAAAGGGATTTACTGAATGGTTTCAAGCACATGTATATAGCAAGTTTTCATGTGACGTGTATGCACTAATGTATTTAGCACGTGAATGTGTATAATCGTTGTCACATTGATTTCAAGTTATAGAACTACGTGAGTCTGAAAATCTATCTCACGATTTCTTCTCACTTGTGATGGGACCATCATTTGACATTTGTTGTTACAATGGATGCAACGGTGGTGGGCTAAGATTTCACACGTCAGAACTTGATTCTTGATGCAATACATAAAACAGTGGACTGATGGTCATTGGTGAAAGCGATGCAAGTGAAATTGGTGACAATAATTTCTACTGTGTTCTGGACGAAGTGTTGCACGTTCAATATCCATTGAGAAGAAATGTCTGGCTATTTAAGTATCGGTGGTATGACACGAACGTCAACAAAAGTCAAAGAACACATTGAACTAGGGTAAAAATCTCTCAACATGTCCTGTTTTTGGTTTGAGGAGGAACCTGTAATTCTTGCAATGCAAGCACATCAAGTTTTTTTGAGACGTGCCAGAAGTAGATGATGACCCAAAAAAATGGTAGCAATTGAAAAGTTGTGCAAGTCGTCTAGAATAAGCGTATATGAGACGTGCCAGAAGTAAACGATGTTGAGAATGAGCACCTGAATGTACTAGAAATTGTTGTTAGCCATCGAGTGGATGAACACATCAAGGATGACACTCTATGTAGGATGACATTGATCCCACAATCGTTAAAAGACTAGTTGTGCGTCATGTCACTGATGATTTCATTGACGATGTGGATGAACACTTGTCACATGCAAGCGGAACAAGTGACGTCGATGAATTATAGTGACGAACCATGTATCCATATATTTATGTAGTTTATATATTTCGATTCTAGCTATGTGTTCGTATTTGCTTATTGAATGTTTGTTTTCTATGTCTACAGGCACTATGTCGTCATTCCCACGCACTAATTTCTTCGAGACAGATGCTATGTTCCTCGAGTTTGCAGACGATTTAGATGACCTTGCAGGAGGGTCATCGTCGGTGGGTGACAATACGTTGCAGCCAATGAGCAGATTTCGATGACGATCACCCCTGGTGCGGAGAAGCCTATTTTCCCACACGTCGTTCGCTTCAACTAGACGATAGGCGTGTGTGTGCAAAAGACATTTCTTGTCTGCTGCCTTAAGTGGGTGGACGTATATATCGAGGTCGTTAAAGGCGACCTCCAGGTAAGTTCACTACAAATTTATGATTTCATTTGAAGTATATTAAGCTAACCAAGCTAATGTGTTGTTTTTGTAATGTGTAGCGATTTTTTGTGTTTGATTTCAATGATCAAGCGATGAATAGGTTCATTGAGCATCAGATGCTCAACACCTTTAAAGAGTTTCAGGGTGGCTGTCACAGGCACTTCAAAAAGTACGACCTTTAGGAGGCTTGTGCCAATCCACCACAGCTATTGGTGGGACGTGATGAGGATTGACACTTCCTCTGTGACCACTACATGAGCTGTGCATTCCAGATAAGCATTTGAACCCTTTGTCATGGTTAATTATGATTCCAACTTTTAATATGTATAAGAAATAAACAATATAATTATTTTCATGCAGGAGCAATCATAGACGAACAATGCTGTTAGACAGAAGCAACCTTGCAATCATAGCAGCGGATCAAAGTCGTTTTTACAATGACAGCACGAGCTCGCTGAGCAAAGAGGGGAGCCGGTCGACCGTATGGAGTTGTTCAAACAAACACACGTTCGAGTAAGTTATTCAACCAATACTTCTGCTTTTATTTTTCTTCTTTATTATATAATATATTTTTTACTTAGTAAGATAGTTTCTAAATTTTTTGCAACATCAAAAGCTAGAACTCCAGTCCTAGCCTACCCCAAAGGGTAGTCAACCACTCTTTGGGGATGAGATATGCGAGACGGTGTTGGGTAGACGACCAAACTACTTAAAAGGCCTTGGTTGGGGACCCAAGCCAAAGGCCTACAAGACGACGAGTGCGAACAGTTTCATGACGTCATGTTTGCAATCCACAGTAAAGCTTTAATTACAGGTTAAGCTTGATCAAACTATGCAACAGATTGAGGAGAAGACAAGAAATCACGAAGCGTTAGTTTCAAAAGTGGAACGGATGTGGAAGCTGATAGAAGACATGACTCGAGCACAAGGACCACCACATGATCCCTAACTTTGCGATATGTATATATGTTTCCATTATTCTTAAATTTTTGAAATGACAGTATACAATGATGATATGCATACGTATGTACTAAACTTAACCACTTTTGTGTCATTGTAGGACTCACGGTGTAGAATGGTGTACGAGGCTCATTAGAAGACGTGCGACTTTCTTTATGCTTTTTTATATTATGAACATTAAATTTTTTTGTATTATGAATGCTGTTACATTTTTTGAACTTCTTTGTATTATGAACATTAATTTTTTTTTGTTGAATTTGTGTTTGTATTTTGTAATTTACTAATTTATTTTGAATTTTCTTTCATTTAATCGAAAACAAATGTGAATATTTCAGGTAATAGAGACTCGATTGAAAAACATTACAGAAAAATATTTCCGAAAAAAAAAATAAAAGTTACATATTAAAAGTAATTCCCGACGCATTACAAATGTCGAAAATATGCTACAAACGTCACATCGATGATAGTTATTCTCGACGCATGGATGACATCGGATATAAACACGTCGGGAGTAGTTATTCCCAACGCATAGATGATGTCAGAACTGTGGACGTTGGGGATTACTTATTGCCGACGCATCGAAGACGTCGGTAAAGACGACGTCAGAAGAAGGTTATTCTTGAAGCCTTGTTGTTGACGCGTCGGGAATCGATCTCCTGATGTGTTTCTTTTCGATGGTCTTCCCAATGTTCCTTTCTGCATCGACATTTCTCGACATCTTTACCACTTCCGTCAACCTTTTTGTGCGTCAGGAGTCTCCCTACTTCTTGTAGTGAATAACCCGAATAACCCGACAACTTGGATTACCCAACCCATGGGTTGGATTGGATTAGTTTAAAATTTGGGTTAGGTTGGGTCTCGGGTTGGAGATTTGAAAAATTTGGATCAACCCAACCCAACCCGAATTAATAATATATATTTATTTACATTTATATTATAGATATTTTATTATTTATTTAATATCTATGGATATTGTTTGGAGTGTTGAACTTTTATGGATGTTTGAAACTTTGAATTTATAGATGTTTGAATTTTTGAATGTGAGTATTTATCAACGTCGTACAACAATTTTAAACCGTACAAACATTAGGAATGAAAAAATAATAATACAACCCAACCCAACCCAACTTATATTTTAAGAGTTGGAAATACAATTCGGGTTGTCAACCCAACCAACCCTAAAATATGGGTTGGATTGAAAATGTCCCTCAACCCAACCCGTTTATTCCCGTATTTTACACTGTCCAAAGTTTGAGGTTGAATCTTATTTTGATGAAATTAAAAGTTTGTGATAAAAATAGATACAATTCGACGAATTTAGAGGTGAAACTAGATTTTTTCTTCTAAATTTTATCATTGTGATAAATTTGATGTCAATGCAAGTACATTAGCAACATGTACAATCCTATATGTTTTTCTTTTCAAAACTGTTTGATATTTTTAACATTTCCTCGTCTTTACGGTACCTTAGAATTATTATTATTTTAATATTCTGAAAATTTATTTTCAAATATAAAAATGAACTAAAATATTTACAAAATTTAGTAAAGTATTCTATATACGATAAATCGCGATAGATTATTATATATACATGTCCGTATGTATCATAATAGATATATTTAGTAGTTTATATTTTGGTTTATCTTAAACTATTATCAATAGATTGTGATATTTTGTTATATTTATAGATACTTCCTAAAAGTGTCGTTATTTAAAATAATTTTAAAAAAAATGAAAAAAGCCAATCCACTCTTAGATATAATATTAATAATACTTAGAGAGATATATTTGTAATGCTAGTAGGTTATACATTATTTGTCAATTAATCTTCTCATTTAGCTTTTGTTGTCCCTTTTTGAAGGTTTGGTTCTTGTAATCCTATGCTCAAAAGGCTATAAAAACAAATTAAAAAATTAGAGGCCAGTTTGCACAATCAATAGACAAATAAAAATACATTTTGATATGTAATTTCTTCTCCCAATCATCTTCTATATCTATCTAGCATTCTTCTTATTCTTATTTTGTGTTTGTTTTGTTACATCCACGACTAAGTTCTTTTTATTGAAAAACCAGGTTCGTCTCAAATGAGATGAACACCGTGATACTTTCAAAATGAGACTCTAGCTAAACTATTTTATAATAAAGACAACATTGTAAAATATAAAAAATCATTGCTTAAAATATATATATATATGAAACTAAGGAAATGTTAATTAGAAATTAAATATAAAAAAATGATTTTTCTTTTTTAAATCCTCAACCTAAACTTTCTTTAAAGCAAAACACTCAATCAACTCTTTATTATCACCTTCTCTCCAACATATCATTCTCAATCGCTATCGGTATTAACCGATGTTAAAAGTTTTCTTGTGACATTATGGGACGGATATGGGTCGGAAAATTTTCCTTTTGTGGATGCAATTATCACAATGATATTGGTAAACAAAATTCTGCATGCGATATTACATTAGAAAAAAAAAAAACCTTTCACAAACTCCAAATATCTAGTTTTGGCCCATTTTTTTGACTCTCTTAATTTACAACTCCATGTGCTCAAGACGATGCAGAGCGATTGACCTTAAAAGAATTAGTTTTAAAATAAAATTAAAAAAATGAGTTGCCACCAATCTTTTTTACGGTGTGATTGGACCACCGAAATAAAGTAAATTTTTTAAAATTAAAATCATAAAATAATGGTATGTGAAAACGAGTCGAGTTTCAAAGTCATTCATGTATGAAAAAAATGTTAGCACCCCACAACAACTGTTCAAAAAATGGTGGCCAAATTATGGCAGATAGCATGGTTCTTTTGTCTCTTCTCATTTGAATTTGGAATATCCTTGTGTGTGGGAGAGAATATGGTTCGACATATTACGCACCTTTGGTTGAAAAATTACATATTCGAGTAGACGTTGGAATAGCAAACCAGGTTGTGAATACACATATTTGTAGGCTGGACAACAACCTTTTACCAAGAAATAACAAACCAAACTGTCAAATCCTAGGATAGTTTATTGGTAGGAATTAAAGACATCTATAGGAAACATAGACACTTAAGTTTTGTTAAGGTGCCCATAATTGATGTCATGAGGTATTTTGTGGGTTCTGTTGGATGTTAAAAGCCATAATAGTGTGGTAAAATGCTTGTAGAGCTCTTTGCTAGAATAGTTTATTGGTAGGAATTAAAGACATCTAAGTTGTTTTTGTGTTATAGATTTATTAAGATGAAAATGATGTTATTTTTTACTGAGCTGGTAAATGTGACAAGTGTTATCTAAAATTAGGTACATGGGAGTGGTAAGTGGATTTCTAATTTGATATTCTATTTTGTAGTAGAAGGCGTGGTGCCAATAGTGATGCTGAGTCGTTAAAACCTTATTAACAAGACCATTTCATAACTTGAATCTGAACTAAGCCGTCTTAGAAGGCCTGGTGCAAATGATGCTGGGGTATGTTCCTTAAAATTTCAATGGCTGCCTCTATTGGTTCTAAACCCATCTATAGGGTTCATTTTTATTGTTTTAGTTTTAACCTGTTCTATAATATGTTTTGTTTTGGACTTTGTGTGAAGTTTTATAATTCATTTAGTTGAGTTTTTGTTCTGTATTGTTGAATCAATTTTGTTTCCTTTTATTTTCTTACTAGATTTTGCCAGAATCCATTGGAGCAGCGAAGCCATATTTGCAGCAATTCATTGATGTATAGGCATTTTTGTAGGTTTGGTAGGAAAATTTCTGGTTTAAATGTAGTTATTTAAATAGTTTGTTCGTAACAAACCATATATGTACCAATACTTAAAACGATACTATAAAATGTATGTTTCTTTATATTAAAGCGTTCACCGTTTCTTTCCATATGTGATTGTATTGGTCTGTGTAATGGTATGTGTAATAGCAGGGCAACATGAAAAACAGGATTCAATAAAAAATAGTGCAAGAAAAACAATGACTAAAAACAAAATTATGACATTTAAATGTAAAAAAACTGTCATCGAAAAAGTTTTCTTGACAGTTAATTAACATCATGGAAGGTGAAATGATGACAGTTAATAAGTGTCATAAAAGATAAATAATGACATTTAATATCTGTCATGCAATATTAATAAAGACAGTTATTCGCTGTCATAAAATGTAAACAATGACAGTTATCCGATGTCATAAAATATAAACAATGATAGTTATTAACTGTCATCGAAAATAAATAATGACAGTTATAATCTGTCATAAGATATTGAATTCGTGACATTTATTCTATGTCATGAAAAACCACATTTCGTGACAGTTTGGAGAACTGTCATAAAATACTTTCCATGACTGCCGCAACGACTGCAAAAAAACTGTCACGAAAGCTTTTAATAACATTTAGCTGTCATCATAGACCATTTTTCTACTAGTGAAATTTCAAATCTTGAATTGAGAATATTATTCTTTAATTTATTTTAAAAAACAATGTCTTATTTTACCCCTTATTACTCCAATATTTGAAGTAATGATCTCATAAAATAAGTGAAGAACATTCAATTGATTAAACAAGATATGAAACAATGTATATAAACAAATAAATTTATTATTAGAGAAAGAGAGAAAGAAAATTATAGAAATCAGATAATAAAGAAATAATTATAAGAAGAGAAAAATAGAGAAATAAGAAAAAAGAAAAAATGTAGGGAAAAAATATAATATTAAATAACATATAAAAATGAAAAAGTACTCCGGAAACAATAATAATGGTATGAGAAGAAAAAAGAAGAATTAAATAAAAATGCTAATTATAGAAAAATTAAAAATAAATATATAAAAATAAAGTTTAAGATTAAGTTATCTAGGGAGGTCTTTTAAAAAATATAATAAAGCAGTAAAATATTTATATTATATAGAAGAATTTTGAAAACGGAAAAAGCCCACAAACCCACAATAAAAATATAAAAAATGTCCTGTCAACCACGCCGTCAACAACACGCATAAACGATTTGGTACACGATCGTTTAGATTTGACTATTGTTTGGTACACGATTTTTTAGATTTGATCGTTTAGATTTGTATTTGTAAATGATTTATTTTTTTCTATTCTATTGTTTAATTTGGTTACACAATCATTTAATTTAGTTAAGTGATCGCTTATATTTGGTCGTTTAGATTTGGTTGCCCGATCGTTTAAACAGTAACCAAATCTAAACAGTTTTTTTCTTTCAAAATTTGGTATACGATTGTTTATCTTTTCAAAATTCTTTTGTACACGATTGTTTAGATTTGGCTAAACGATTTTTTAAAATACTTTTGGTACACGATCATTTATTTTTTTATACGATCATTTAGATTTGACTACTTCAATTTAAATGATTTTTTCAAGATTCTTTATACACGATCTTTTAACTTTGATTACCTTAATCTAAATAACGTAATTTTTTTTTTCAAAATTCTTTATACACGATATTTTAGATTTGGTTACACTAATCTAAACAACGTAAAAAATGAGAAGGAAAAGAAGAAAGACGATGAAAAGAAATCGTAACGAAAAAAAGAAGAGTAAAAGAAGAAAGACAATAGAAAGAAATCAAATTTGACTACCCAAATCTAAACGACGTAAAAAAAAAAAAAGAAGAGGAAAAGAAGAAGGACGTGGAACGAAATTGTAGCGGAGAAAAAAAAGAAAAGGAAAGGAAGAAAGACGATAGAAAAAATTGCAGCAAAGAGAAAAGAAAGACAGAAGAACAAGCCTAAAATGTTTAAAAAATGACTAATTTTATGGGCTTTGTTATACATAGCGTAAATATTTTAGTAGTTTGTTATATTTATGAAAATTTCCTAATAATAATAATAATAACAATAAAAAAGATAACCAACAAAATGTAAACAAATATATATAATAAAAAAAGTTATATATAAAAGAGAATCTCATGAGATAATAAAAAAATAAATGTAAGAGAAAGGAAAATAGAGAAATAAGAGAACAATAATTAAAAAACAAAAGGGAAAAAAAGCAACTAAGGGTCCGTTTGGTAACGTCGTTCCTATTCTCTGTTTCTTGTTCCTTGTTCCCTGTTTCTTGTTTCTTCTTTTTTTAGAACAAGAAACAGTAATGCGTTTGATAACTGTTTCTATTTCTTATTTCTTGAAAAAAAAAAAGAAACAGAAACAAAAAATGTGTTTGATAACTATTTCTTGTTTATTGATTTTCTTCTAGATTTATTTTTTATTTTTCACATCTACTTCAATTAAACATTAAACAAAAATATAGGTCTATCCATCAAACATAACAAATAAAATTATCAAAAGTTTATTCATTTAATACGAAGAAGTATCAATGCACGAATAAAAATAATAACATAAACATAAAATTATATTTATCCTTCAAATGTTGCCAAATTTGATTGGCAATATCATCTCTTACTCAGGCAATTTCTCGTTTTAATCCATCAATTTCAACAATCTCATCGTTATTTCGTGACATCTAGAATTTAATATTAATTTTAAAGTAAGTTATTATGTCTTCAATATTCACAATTGAAAGAAACAAAACAAAATTTAACCTTTAACTCTTAACCTATAATGCTTTAGAGAAAAACCCACAACGAAAACCCAGATTTACACAAAGAGGAAGATGAAAACTATGGATCCGGCGAAGAGGAACAATCAGGCAAAAACTATGGATCCGACGAAGAGGAAGAGTTCGGGTTGTCGAGGAAGACGATGAGAGGTGAAGAGGAAGACAGTGTGCAGAGAAAAACGATGAGTGAAAGAGGAAGAGGAATGAATATTTGAAAAAGACGATGGAGATAAAAGGAAAAGGAAACCAATAAAAATAATTAAAAAATAAAAATGAACCAATAAAAATAATTGAGAAAAAGGAAACGGAAACCAATAAAAATAATTGAGAAACAGTCAAACAAAACCAATAAAAATAATTGAGAAAAAGAAAAAGAAAAGAAATAAAAATAATTGAGAAAAATGAAAAGGAAACCAATAAAAATAATTGAGAAAAATGAAAGGAAAAAAATAAAAATAATTAAGAAAAAGGAAAACGAAACAAATAGAAATAAATTGAGAAAAAGGAAACCAATAGAAGCAATTGAGAAACGGAACAGAAGAAACTACTTTTTTTGTTCCCAATAATTCCTTATAAAATGAGAAACGTTTCTACTTTTTTTGAGACGAGAAACAATGAACGTTATCAAACACCTCTGTTTCTTAAAAAATGAAAACAGAAACAAGAAACAGGGAACAAGAACGTTACGAAACGGGCCCTAAGTTAGCATTTTTCTTGAGTGTTGAATTCTTGACATTATAGAGTTTTTTTTTTTTTTTTTTTTTTTTTTTTTTTTTTTTGAGAAAGATGAAGATCTAAGGGCTTGTTAGGAATAGAAGACAAAATGGAGATTGTAGATCTTTTGTTTTTTTGTTTTGTTTTTTTTTTCTTTTTAATAAGGGGATATGAAAATTAGAGGTTATGAAAAAAAAAAAGAACGTGAAGGTTGTAAAAATCTTTGGGTTTTTTTTTTTTTTTTTTTTTTTTGTGTGTGACTTTTCCTTTTTCTTGTGTTCTCCCCATAGATGGAAAAGTGTGGATTATTTATAGCAAAAAAAGAAAGCTTTTTCATATGGTTAAAAATTCTAAATGACTATTTTTTTTAAAAAAATCAAATAATACTAACATCGACATTCATCTTAAAATGACATGAAATTTTTAACAATCAAAACCAATTTAAGAAAGTTACCATATTTAATATTTCTCCGCTTAACTTAATTAGTCTATAACTAATTTATTTCTGTCTCATTCTGATAAATTTTGTTTTTCAAACCCTATCTACAAACTAATGTATAACTTAGTCCTATAGGGCTTCAACCACTTCAATTTTGTTTTCCATTCTCTTACTTGGTTTATTTTCTTAAGAATGCAACAGAAATTGTTAGATTATGTGAAGAGTTTTTTTTTAGCGTTGACGAGTAAAAAATACTGAAGAAGTGGGAAATTGTAGAAGAGAGAAAGTTTTGGTTAATTTCTGTTCCCCAGTTAAGCACGAACGATGACCACTCAAGATTTCTTTACTTTGTAATGGATCACAACCCATACATGCTATGTTATGAAGGTCGGTTGAAAATGACTAGTACTCGCTTGTTAGAATGACTTATCATAAAACCATCATTTTTGTTATTTTCTAGAGTAAAAATAAATATTGCAATGGCAAATTGAAGACAAATTCATTTCACATACATTCAAAGAAAAATACAGTATTTAAAGTCTTAAAAATAACTACCCACTAACATCATGATCCTAAACTTTCTCCATGATTACAAATCATGAATAACTAATTCCTAAGAAATAGGAACAAACTTGGACTAAATTAACTTAACAAAAATAAACACACATGAGCATGTTTCAATCCTAAAGCACTTTCTTAACACTCCTTGCTTTAGGAGTTGCAAACACCAAGTTTTGACCTTAGAAACTCGAACTTGCAAGTAGGCAACGGTTTAGTTAATATGTCTGCAACTTGATCTTCTATTTTGCAGTAGACAAGAATCACCTCTCCACTTTTCTGCACTTCCTTTAGAAAAAATAACTTGATGTTAAAATGTTTAGTCTTCTTATAAAACACAGGATTATGAGAAATAGCAATAGCAGCTTTGTTATCAACAAGAATCTCCGTGCTTTTCTTCTGCTTCAGATCAAGGTCAAGTAAAATTTTCCTCAGCCATAAAGCTTGATTGGCAGTAGCTGTTGCAGCAATAAATTCTGCTTCAGCAGTGGATTAGGCTGCAATCTCTTGTTTTTTCGAGCTCCAAGAGAAAACACCAGAGCTAAGAGTAAAACATGCAATAGCCTAAAGTGCCTCTCATATCATCAATGGAACCTCCCCAATCACTATCAGAAAAACTAATCAGCTTGAACTCCTTGCCCCTAGTGAACTTAACGCCAAAATCACTTGTGCCTTTAACATATCGAATCACTCTTTTTGCTGCCTTAAGATGTAATTCACTTGCACAATGCATGAAACGAGACAAAATACTCACAACATTCAAAATATCAGGTCTTGTTGCTGTGAGATACATCAAGCAACCAATTAAACTCCTGAAATATCCTTCATCAACTTTGTCAGCACCATCTTCTTTGCACAACTTCTCTTTTTGATTCATTGGAGTGCTTACTGCCTTACACTCATCCATCTTAAACTTCTTTAGTATTTCCTTTGCATATTTTTTCTGGCAAATGAAAACTTCACCTTGCCCTTGCTTGATCTCTATGCCAAGGAAGTAGGACATGAGCTCGAGATCTGTCATTTCAAACATCTTCATCATCTCCCATTTGAAATTTTGAATATGATATGCATTGTTTCCTGTAACCAGTAGGTCATCAACATAGAGTGAAACAATAAGAATGCTAGTACCATTGTGCTTAACATATAAGGTTGATTCTGATAGACTTTTCAAAAATCCCAAGCTCAGTAAATGTTCATCAATTTTGCTATACCAAGCTCTTGGAGCTTGTTTTAAACCATAAAGAGCCTTCTTGAGAAGATAGACTTTATTTCCTTCACCTTGCTTCTCACATCCTTCGAGCTGCTCAACATAAATTTCTTCTTGTAAGACACCATTCAAAAAAGCTGATTTGACATCCAACTGATACAATTTCCACCCCTTTTGTGCAGTTATTGCAAATAGTAACCTAATTGTGTCCATTCTAGCAACAGGAGCAAAAGTATTAGAGTAATCAACACCAAAGATTTGAGCATACCCTTTAACCACAAGCCTGGCTTTGTGCTTGTTAATCCAGCCATCAACATTAAGCTTGGTTCTAAATACTCATTTAACTCTAATTACCTTCCTATCTTGAGGTCTGTCAACAAGGATCCAAGTTTTGTTCTTCTCTATCATTGACAACTCCTCCTTCATTGCAACTACCCACCTTTGATCTTTCTATGCTTCTGCATAGTTTGCAGGTTCACACATAGCAACATTACACCTTTCATAAATATCAGAAAGCAACCTTGTTCCTCTCACGGAAGCATCATCTACTATTTCATTCTGCCTGTCATCTTCCTCTTCAACACTTGAATCAAAAAGCTTGAATTTCATCTTTTCCAAGGTCTGACCTTTCTTCTCTGCATCATCAAAGTTCCACTCTTCATCTTCCACGAAGTGAACATCCCTGCTCACGACAATCTTTCCAGTTTGTGGCTGGAAAATTTTATAGGCTTTGCTGATAGAACTATAGCCTATAAAGACACCCGGTGAAGCTCTCCTATCAAGTTTGTCACGCTTGCTCTGTGGAACATGAGTGAAACACAAACAACTAAATACTTTGAGAAATTTCAGTGATGGTTTGTACCCATACCATGCCTCAAATGGTGTCTTTTCCTTCACTGCTTTTGTGGGAAGCCTATTTTGAAGAAATACAGCTGTATTTGCTGCCTCTGCCCAAAACTTCTTTGGCAAACTCTTTTCATGCAGCATGCATCTTGTCATCTCCATGATGTATCTATTTCTCCTTTGACTAACTCCATTTTATTGAGGAGTGTAAGGAGCTGTAAGTTGATGTTTTATGCCTGAATCTTCACAAAACTTGTCAAATTCTGTCGAAACATACTCCTTCCCATTGTCAGATCTTACCATTTGAATTTTGCAACCACTTTCATTTTCAACTCTTGCCTTGAACTTCCAAAAGACATGAGCAACCTCTGATTTAAACTTCAAGAAAACAATCCAGCACATTCTGGTGAAGTCATCAATAAAGGCAATATAATATAGACTACCTTTTAAAGAAGGTGTTCTCTGAGGACCTGCAACATCTGTGTGAATGAGCTGCAATTTTTGAGTGGCTCTCCAAGATGACTTGGGAAATGACTTCCTATTTTGCTTTCCAAAATGACACGCTTTGCAGCTTGAGATTTCTTCACTAAGCTTGGGAAAATCAAGTGCCAACTCCGTTAGTTGCAGCAGCCCTTGATAATGATAGTGACCGACTCTTTTGTGCCAAAGTTGTGTTTCATCTTCTTTAAGAGCAAAAACAGATTGCTCCTCCTCTAAAGGATTGAGTGAAAAACTTTTTCCTTTCATTTTTACTTTGAAAATCTATTGATTTGCTGTATCCTTAATCAAGCAATATTCATTTTCAAAAGTAACTTTAAAACCTTTTTCAATAAGTTGACCCACACTCAACAGATTTTGGTTAATGTCAGGTACAAAAAGAACATCCTGTATATGTTTTGTACCTTTACAACTTGCAATCGCAATAGTCCCCTTTCCTTTGACTGAGATGTAGTCCCCATTGCCAATTCTGACTTTGGTGATATTTGTTGGCTTCAGATCTTTAAACAACTCCTTGTCATGAGTCATATGGTTGGTACATCCACTGTCAATCAACCAGCTTTCATTTGACTCACCACCCATGAAGCATGTTGCCACAAACAATTGATCCTCCTCCTCCTGATCAGCAATTTTGGCCTCTACACCTTGTTGTTGATTATTGTTCCTGCAAATTACAGCTTCATGCCCCATTTGGTTACATTTGGTGCACTTGGCGTCTGGTCTCCTCCAGCATTTAAAAGGAGGATGACCCTGTTTATTGCAATGTGAACAGGGAGGATAGGATCCCTTCTTGACTCCTGCTTTGTTGTAAGCTGAAGATTCTCTAGTAGAAATTTGATTCTTCTTGAAAAACTTCTTCTTCTTATTGTTCCTAACGTTCTCATGATGCTTTGCTGGCAAGGCTCCTTCAACAGAACCTTCTTGCCTCATGGCTCTTCTTTGTTCCTGCGCTTGCAAAGCATTGAGTATCTCTGCAAGAGTGATTTGAGTCAAATCTTTGGTATGTTCTAATGCAGAAATAGATGCCTCAAATTTTTCAGGCACTGATACAAGAATTTTTTCTACAATTCTTGAGTCCTTGAACTCAGAACCAAGTAATCTGATTTGGTTTGCAATGTCCAATAACTTAACAGAATACTCTTTAATTGATTCTGTTTCCTTCATCTTCTGCAACTTGAATTCTCGAATCAAGTTTAGCACACGCATTCCTTTGATTCTTTCATCTCCCTCATACTCTGACTTGAGATAATTCTATATCTCATATGCTGATCTCAGAGTCATAATTCTAGTGAAGATAGTAGATGAGACTGCAGCAAACATACATGCCTTTGCCTTGGATTTCTTTGTCTTCTTCTCCTTTTGCGCTTTGATTTGTGCCATGGTAGGATTGTCTGGAAGAGCAGGAATTTCATAATCCTCTTCCACTGCTTCCCAAATATCCAAAGCTTCCATATCAGCTTCCATACGAACTGCCCAAACTTGGTAGTTGTCTCCATCAAATATCAATGAAGAAGTTGAAGTGAAACTGGAACTTGTTATGGCGTCCATGACACAACAACTCACACTCAGAGATCCCTTAAGAAGAGAGCTCTGATACCAATTGTTATTTTCTAGAGTAAAAATAAATATTGCAATGGCAAATTGAAGACAAATTCATTTCACATACATTAAAAAAAAAATACAGTATTTAAAGTCTTAAAAATAACTACCCACTAACATTATGACCCTAAACTTTCTCCATGATCACAAATCATGAATAACTAATTCCTAAGAAATAGGAACAAACTTGGACTAAATTAACTTAACAAAAATAAACACACATGAGCATGTTTCAATCCTAAAGCACTTTCTTAACAATTTTGCTTGTCCTATTTAATTCTTTAAAACTGAAAACGTTTTTCATAATTTAATTTAGATCTCAAAACGTTTTTCTTTATTTAATTCATATATAAAAATATTTTTTTATTTAACGTAGATCTTAAACATGTTTTCTTTTTTGTTCTTTTAAAAATGGACGTTGTGTATGTTCTTCCAAAGCTATAACTTTGTGTTCATGTTGCATTTCTGTGTTTTTTTCCATTATTTTGGGTTTGACAAAACTTCCACCTAATTCTAATCTTTCTCTAACGAGTGCATGCCTGTTAAGAGTATTTGGTGTTAAATTTGGGAAGCAATTGACTGGAAATAATTTAGCACAGATATCATGCTATGTAATTGTTTTCAAAGCACTCATCATATTCCACGACTATAACAATCTATTTGTTCGACACTTAGAGGTTGTTTAGGGAGCGATTTAACACAGTGGGGTTAGGGTTTAACCCTAACCCCCGTTTGGTACTAGGGTTATGGAAACCCTAGTTTTAGGGTTTCCATAAACCCGATTTTGCCCTCAAACCCTTCCCTCCACTTCACCATTCAACCCGTCTTCACCCATCCATTCAACCCGTGTTGGCTTTTCGATTTCTCTTCAATCACCAAACCCTACTTGCGTTTCTTCTTCTTTCTTCTCCATGTTTCTTTTCTATTCCGAGTTGAAATCGTTGTGTATAGCGTCAGACGACTTAAACCCCCTTTGATTTTCGACATTTTTCTTCTTCTTCTTCTCCGTATTTGCGTTTTTCCCTTTCCACGATACCGTTACCGTATCTATATCTTTGTTCACCTTCTCTCTTTCTCCAGATCCCTTCATGAATTTGTTGAAGACTTGGCCAAGAGGTTTTGCTTCCAAATTCGTTTGGGTTTTCGGTTTTTGGGTTTCGTTGACCGATGAAGAGTATTCCTTGCCTCCGAAATCGTCAATCATATGTTTGATTGGTGTTCTCCATCGACATGCATGTTGGGATTTACAAAATTGGAACTCGCCTTGCCGATCCACTTGTCGATTTGTCCGTGGGTGTTCCCGTTGCCGATTTATCTTCGCCTTCACTGATCTCGGACCGATGCTACACACCACACCCATTTTTTGTGGCATTCGGTGAGCTTGGCCCATGGTAGGGAGGCATATTTTCTCTTTTGTAAACTTTTTTTTTTTAATAAAAGCCGATAATGAGTGCATCCATTTCACCATTTCTGAATTTGTTTCCACACACTTCATGTTGTTTGAATTATTTAATTTTGTTTATTTTTTATACTTCATAGTTCATAATTTATATCCTTGTTACCTATTTGTGTGTACTAAAACTATGAAATATGTTTTTGGTCCCCTACTTTGATCGGCTGTGCAATGGTTCACACTTATTTTTACCTTCATTATTCTTATTTTGGGCTGTCTGATTATGTCCTTCGTCCATTGTAATTTCCCTTCTATGTGATTATGTACTTTTTTCCTTCTTTTGTTTATTTCTGTAGTCAGTACTTTTTGTGATAAATTTTGGCCGCCCAATCCCTTTCGTTGCAGATTGTTTAGTCCCTTTAATATTTTTGACAACCTACCTCTTCCGTGCTAAAAATGCTATGTTGCAATGGATAGGGTTCGACCACATGTGTGACTTTTATATGCTTTCACACTGTCATTGCAGAGATTCCTCGATTTCTTTTGGTGTGTGTTTATTTAATCCATAATAACTTCTCTCATCCATCCCTATATATTCACCTTTCCTCTTCTGTTTTCTTCATTTTCATCTTCAGACTTCTATTGCTTACATCTTCTGTCGTTTGCTACTTTGTTTTTGGTATGTAATTTGTTTGTTTCCATTTTTTGCTTCATTATCCATCACTTTCTGCCCTATCATTGTATGACTTTTCCATGCACTTTCTTTGTTCCTATTGTTCTTTCTATATTATTATTAACCTTCCATGGATACTTCCTTCTCTTTTCATGGCATGCTGGATGAAACTATACGTAGTCTTACCTATCTTCAAATATGATCACTGATGTTTCAACCACCATGATTGTTGTCTTAATGTCGTTACATGTATTTACTTCAAGCGATGCATTTTCTGTGGTTTCTTGCTCTGTACCTTATATTTTCTCTTTTAATTTGCTTTATTCTATGTTGTTTTCCTCTCTTTATTGATGTTTCCAATACTATGAAATCTGGTTCACATTTTGATTTCATGACTCTGAGGCTCGTAACAAACTTTTTCCAAAATATATTTTCTACATTTCACTGTTTTTTTACGTATTACATTTTGGAATCCTCAAATACAAGACATTTGTAAACACAAAAGGTATGTACTCAGGCCTTTCTTCTGATTTTTTCCTTCATTTTGGGATTTTTTAAATTATGTGTATGCTTTTTGCAATTTTTCGTTTCGTAACGTCTTCATTTTTTTTCACATTATATCCACAGTCATCCCATCCTTTTAAGAGGTACTACGGACTACCCATATCTAGATTAAATGTTCATTTGTAGTGCGTTTAGAAATGTTCATTTTATTTATATTTGTCATGTACAAACTTTGGTTTTGTAATGTTTGAATTTCTGGACATTTCTATGGACATTTAACTTATTCATTAAATTTTGTATTATTATTTTATATCCTATGATTTCAATTTTCAATTTATTGTTTTTTCTTACATGCATAGAATTAGATCTAATTTTCCAAATAAGCATCCCAATGTTCTTAGATGCACTTCATGTAGTCACACTAGTGTAAGAAATAATTGAGTATGAAATTAATTGCCATTATTTTGTAATACCGTTTCATTCGTAGCATAGGTGTCAATTTGATTAAGTGGAATGCACTAAGAATTAGAACATCAGATTCAAATTGGTTTTCTGCTTTTAAAAAATTAAAAAATGTTTTCAAGAAGGGTTTTTATAAGTTTCAATTTTATGGTCACTACAAAAAAATATTTTGCAAATTATATGTAGGAAAGAACAATTTTTTTTTTAAAACATCATCAAACATAACTTGGCATCGTTTTCACATAATTTATTTAGAAATACTTGTAAGAAGGGTTTTTACAAGTTTCAATTTCGATAATGACTAGAAATAAATATTTTGGCAATTATATGTACGAAAGAACAAATTGTTTTTTTAAAACATCATCAAACATAAGTCGGCATCGTTTTCACATAATTTTTTTTACAAATACTTGTTCATACATTTAATATACGCTTTTTTATGTGCAATAGAGATGTTTTTCTTCAATATGGATATCTTCACAATGTATATGGCCATTGTAATAACAGACTTAGTAAATATTTTCTAGGAAAATTTAGGTACTTTCATATGGATCAACAAACCCTTCTTGAAGTCCTAACTGCGTTCACACTGGTCCAACGTCAGATGCTCCTAACGTTGGAGCTACTAGTGAACGACAATAAGCATCTCCCACAGACACCATTCGATACTAGGCATAGAATTAGGCAGTTTGCATACTTTCGAATGATACACAAGTCTGATGTAGTGTGTCGACAAAGCACACGTATGGAGAGGTGAACATTTGCTATTATATGCCATTTACTTAGGACTATAGCTGGTCTATCGTCGACAGAGATTGTCGATTTTGAGGAAATGGTTGCGATGTTCTTGTACATCCTTGCCCATGACGTGATGAACCACGTAATTCAACGAGAATTGGTATGGTCAGGTGAGACAGTATCGCGATATTTCAACCTCGTTTTGTTGGCTGTGTTGTGACTGCACGACGAGTTGATAAAGAAACCTGTGTCGGTAACAAACAACTGCAATGATGAACGTTGGAAGTGTTTCGAGGTGCGCGTAGTAGAAGTTGTATGTGATGTATCAGTACATCCCACTAATGTATGTGCGTTTGTTTAAACCTACAGAATTGCCTTGGGGCGTTGGACGGGACATACATAAAGGTGAACGTCCTAGCAGCAGATCGTCTTATGTTTAGAACGCATAAGAGGGAAATTGCCACTAACGTACTTGGCGTCTACGACTTGAAAGGAGATTTCGTATACGTCCTCTTCGATTGGGAAGGATTAGCCAGTAGACTCGTGAATTATCCAGGATGCCCTTTCATGAGAAAATGGACTGCAAGTGCCAAAAGGTATTTACAATTTTTAATGCAATAACACCATATTGATATTCGATAGTGAACATGCATAAACGATTGGTTTTTGTAATAGGACATTACTATTTGTGCGATGCGGATTATCCAAACGCTGAGGGATTACACGCCCCATACATAGGCCAGATATATCACTTACAAAAGTGGCGTGGTGCTGGAAATGTCCCAACCACTACAAAGGAAAACTTTAACATGAAGCACTCTTCGACAAGGAATGTGATTGAGTGCGCGTTCAATGTTCTGAAGGGTCGTTGGGCAATACTTCGTGGGAAGTCGTACTATCCCCTTCAAGTGCAGTGTCGCACTATCCTAACATGTTGCTTGCTGAACAATTTGATAAATAGAGAAATGACAAATTGCAAAGACATTGACAACGTTGACGAGGGGGACTCTGCGTACGCCACGACCATCGCTGTAGAAGACATTTCATACATTGAGACCACAAACGAGCGGTCTCAGTGGTGCAAAAAATTAGTTGAAGTTATGTTCACAGAATGATAGTTGCGTAACGCTTAGCTAAAAACATTTTAAATTAGAATCTATTGGTTGTATGTCAATTTAAATGACCTATACTCTCAATTTTTTCATATCTAATGTAGGCGTGCATGCTTTACATAAATTATATGTCATAATATTGTTTTCCAGTCATTTCCGTCTCCTAAATGTGG
Organism: Cucumis melo; assembly: GCF_025177605.1. Lineage (NCBI taxonomy): Eukaryota > Viridiplantae > Streptophyta > Magnoliopsida > Cucurbitales > Cucurbitaceae > Cucumis > Cucumis melo. The sequence goes on from NC_066860.1 coordinate 17,657,312, forward strand.
AAATGTGAAATTACTAATGTGTTGGATGTAATTTTTGTCATTTGTCATTCTCAGTATGACAATCTCATCTCGTGCCCCCCAGCATGTTTGGACAAAGGAGGAGGACACTCTTATAGAGTGTTTAGTGGAGTTGGTGTCTACTAGGGGATGAAAATCTGACAATGGTATGTTTCGGTCAAGTTACCTAGCCCAACTAGTATGTATGATGGCCGAAAAATTGCCTGGATGTCGTGTCCGCTCAACCACTGTAATCGACTGCAGAATAAAGACACTTCAGTGAACATTCCAGGCCATTGAGAAATGTGGGGGCCAGCGTGCAGTGGGTTCAGCTGGAATGATGATGCAAAATGCATAATTACGAAGAAGGAAGTATTCAATAACTGGGTTAGGATAAGGAAAATAATCTAAATGTCACAATACTTAACAAGTGTACATTTACTTCACAATTTTCCTATTAGTAGTTTTAACTGGTTCTATTTTTTATGCAGTTGTATCCTGCAGCGACGGAACTCCTTAACAAATTCTTTCTCTATTACGACGAACTTGCATATATGTTCAGACGTGATAGGGCAATAGGTCGTTTCGCTGAGACATTCGCCGACGTCGGGTCTAACGAGTTTGCCGGGTATGAGGGGTTTGACATGTTGGATGGGAACGAGGAGTTCCCATCCATATACAGCTAGGGGATTGACATGTTCCAAGAGGATGTACGTGCGTCAGGACTTTCTCGCGGGTCAGACAATAGGCCTGAATCGAGTGGATCAAAGAGAAAGAGGGGAAGCCAGTGAGAGAGTGAGATTGAAGTCATACATATGGCCTTCAAGTGTACGAATGACCAACCCAGGACGATCGTCGAGTGGCCTGCACGTGCCCTTGCTAATGACACCCATGTGTGCTCGAAATTCTTACGCCTATTGCGTGAGATACTGGAACTAACCATTTTGGATAGTGCGTTGTGCTAAAGGCACCTGTTGTCTCGTGTGGATTACATGCGGGGTTTCGTACAGATGACTGATGATGAGAGGCAGAACTTTTGCAGAGTCCTCCTACGAGACTTGTCCAGATAGTTTATGTCCTTCCTTCGCTGGCTTGCTTGTTTTTTTCTTACTTCACTTGGACTATGTTGTTGATCGTTTTTCTCCTATTTTAGAAAACTTTTTTTTTCGTATGTACAGTAATTTGATCCCTTGTATGATTTGTAACATATTTATGCATATGTTTTATTTTTGTCCCTTCTACATCCCTTCAATTCAGTTTAAAATGTTTCTTTCAAATGAAGACAAATAGTAACAATTTGAGCAATTGTCATTCAAGTGCTACATAATAAGTAATTTAATTAATGAATATAAATATGGATGCATGCGTTACACCATGTAATTAAATATGTTAAAAACAAATATACGACGCTATCGCTAAGTACAAATACACAATAACTAGTTTGTATTTCTAAAAAATGACTTAGAATAAAATTAGTACAATATGTTAACAAATTATTTTGAAATTAGTCAACTGTGTTTATTAATTTAATAACATTAGACATAGAAAAAAATAATTTGTAATAAGAGGGGTTCGACGCTTTCGTAAAAAAAAGAAATGAAATAATAATTTCTTTCGTATATGTACAATGTGAATTAAAAAAAATTAATTAATAAATAAAAATATTCATAACCCAACCCACTTAACCATTCCTCCAATTCCATTTTATCATAAAATCTCCATAAACCTACCCACATAACCCTTCCCACAAACATATCTTATTCATAACATTATCATAACCCTTCCCACATAGCCCTTCCTCCAAACACATCTTATTCATAACACTATCATAACCCTTTCTACATAACACTTTCCCCAAACACCTCTTATCATAAAACTACATTTCTAAACCCTTCCCTCAAACAAGGGTTATAATAAAATTAAGTTTATCATAACACTAACCCTTTCATAATCCAACCCTTCCTCCAAACACACCCTTAGTTTTTATAGCTCTGTCCATATTTCAGCCTTAGGTAGTAGGTACTAATTAAGCTTTATTAATAAAAGAAAAAAAAATTTGGTTCGTAATTGAATGTTGTGACGTGACAACTTGTTTTTTTTTTCATAGAAAAATTGTTAAAAAGTTATTTTGTTTACGAGTGAGAAAATGGGATGTATGGATTTAAGCTACTCATGGTTAGTAATAAAATGTACTAATTAGCTCCGATCGTTTTTTAAAATTTTTGTTGACATAACAAAGCAAGACATTTTCAAATAAAACAAAATAAACTAAAACATTTATAAAACACAGCAAAATTTTAGCTCTACTAGTGAAAATCTCTATCATAATATAAAATTTTACTATAATTTATAAATAATATTTTACTAAAGTCTGTAAATATTTTCAAGAGTTTCGTCGTTTATCATAAATCCTCTAATAAAATTAATAAAAAAAATAGGACAAAAAGAGACTAACTATATAAAAGACCTTACCCATATATTTAAACTCTTACATTATTATATAATTTTGTTATTCACGAAAATTTTGTATGTTTTTTAAAAAAATTATGAAAACTAACTTCACTAAAAATAATGATTTATTAGAAACTTTACACCACATATTTTCATAAAACTGCTACTATAATTGTAAGATTAAAAAACAAAACCATTGCAATGCCACACTTAAAAGGTTGAAAAATGTTTATGTTTTTAAATAAATATTAGTTAGCCAAATAGTGGTTATGTAAGTTTTAAAAAATAAAATTTATAATTTTTTTTAGGTGATTTGTGACATGCATATATATATATATATATATTTTATAATGCATGCATGCATGCCATGCACATGGATATGTTTTCATTTAAAAAGAAATGAAAATATGTAAAACATTTTTTAAACATTGAAAAAAATCAATAAAAAATAATTAGTTTGTACTATATATATTTAGATGTTGAGCTTTCTCTTTATGTATTAATCAATATGAATTGGGTTTAATTTTAGTTATAAAGTCTCATCTCAAATATTATTGAATCGGTAAAGCATCATCAAAGCATGGATTCCAGAGAGGAAATTAATTAAACTCTCATGTGCTATGTCGTTTTGCATTATTAATTATATATTCATATCTACAAAATTTGTTTTTTTTTTTTTTTTTGCTTTGTATATTCTAATCACTTTTTGTTTGTTTTTGGTTTTCTGTTCTAAAATTTTAATATCTTACCTCTTTTAGTTTTTTTCTTTTCAAAATAATTAGTTTATTAAAGAATTTTACTTTTAATATTTGTCCAATTTTAAAAAATCACAAACCCAACATTAAAAATAAAATTAGCTAACACATTATTACAAGAAAATGGAATAGAATCTCCAACTTCAAAGTTGTTGGTACAGAAAAACACATAGAACCTCTTTGACAGTGGCATTTCTCCACTCCTCTTCCTCTAGTTCGAATACACCGCGTTGGAGCATACTTACAAGAATAATGTCTTGTATCAAAGTGGCATTGGTGTGATGACAAGCTGAGTAGGCTATGGTGCCTAAGTAATTAATTAGTATACAAAGTATTCAGACTCGAGTAAACACAGAAAATATTGCTTATCCATTGAAAAGTTGTTGGTGTAGTTATTTATAAGGTCAATCTTCTAACTTTCACTTAGATATGTGTAATATCGATTGTGTCAAAAGTATGTGTGGGTCCTCGACGTTAGAGAGCGACAATGATTAATTGAACTCGATTATATTTTTCTTTTGAGGTGAAACTCCATAATGTAAATGGTCTATTTGAAACTCAAAGAACTTAGACCCTTTTATGTAGGCTTTATAAGTCTTTTAGTTAGATTTGAACAAACCTCACTAAGATTGATGGTACATATTCTATACTAATTAAACTGGGTTTATTTTGTTTATTAAAAAATAGATGTGAAAACAAATAAGAATTGAACGTGACCAACTAAGCTAGATCTAAAAAGAAGAAAAATGAAAAGGAAATCGTAATTTAAAGAATCTTAAATTATGATTAAATCTCTTTATCTTGATTTAGAAATCGAGTAAATATTAGCACCAATAAAAACTATTGTACGTGTTTAAGGCTATGTTTACTGATTCGTAATGAAAATTGGTATACTCATAATGAAATTCTATTGAAAAATTAATCTTAATGAGTCGCAATCGCAAATGTAATTGATTTTTTTATTGCGTTTACTTAAAACTATGAACTTTGTCAAATTTACTGTTACTATTATAATTATATTTACCTTTCATGGTCAAACCGTACCAGAAAATGTGTCAAAATTTACTATTATTATTATGGTTACCGTCACGGTTTATTTTTCAAGGTCAAACCGTAACAATAACATTAAATGTGTCAAAATTTATAGTTTTCTCTCTGAAAGAGTAACAATTATTGTAATCATAACTATAACCCCAAACCATAAAGATAACCGTAACCATAAAATCTAATTTTTGGATACAATCAGATTGATCGTTCTCTGCTCGTCAATCGGATTACATTTTTTGTGTACGGATTTGAACATTGACCCATGCGTTAATACAAATACAAAATACAAATAAACAACACCAAATATGTAATTAACTACATTCATAATCCACTTTTTAAATTACTATTAATTCATTTTGGTTAGACGTAGGCGAACATAGCAATTCTCAAGTAATGAGAGGAATAATGTATGTGTATATATATGTGTATATATGGTAACATGCATGAAATGGTACAAAAATAGTATAATAAAATATCAAAAAGGAAAATGAAAGAAATAAAATTATGATTAAATAAGAGGTATGGAGATGAGGTGGAAGAGAGCATGTAGTGTGTGTGTGTGAGAGACTTTTGGTCTAACCAATGTTATGGTTTTCAAAAACCAAATCATTGGAAAGAATAAAACAAGAAAATGACAAAACACACTGAAAATCATTCTTTTTCTTTTTTTTCTTTTATATATATATATATAACATTAAAAAATATCCATTATATTATTTTCTCTCCTAATTAACTTTATTTTTTTTTATTTTTTTTTTTAAGGGAACACACACAGCTCCTTGAAAGGGATTACCTAACAAATTAACAAATAACGTCTCTTCCCTATGCCCATACATCTTTTTTCTTTCTTTCTTTCTTTATTATTTTTTTATTTTTTGTAGACAATATATATATATATATATATATATATATATATATATATATATATATATATATATATATATATATATATACCCATATAGCTAGATCTATCTTAAATGCATGTTTTCATATATATGTACACATAAATATCTAATTGAAAACTATATGCTTTTAGGGTTGCCAAATTTTATTCAAAAATGATAATGTGATATGAAAGTATAGATTAGGTTAAAATATGTTGGTTTGGTCCATCCTTATCAAATTTGTTTTATTAGTCATATAACGTATGTATTTTCAAACATGTGTCATAATTTTGTTGTCGTTTTATGATATACTTCCAAATTATTAGATTCTTTTTTAAAAAAGATCATCTTTCTTTATACTTAAAGATTCATTTTTTAACCTAAACATATCATTAACAATAAATTGATGATGGTATCCATCCCATTCATTAGTTAATTACGTAGACACATTGCTTCACTCAATAAATAGAAAAGCTTACCCAAATATCACGACATCCAAAAGGAAAATATTCATAGCATATTAACATGGAATATGCTCGATTGGATATATAAATAAGGTACTTCTCAAAACTAATTAGTCACAAAAGATCATTTTGAAAAAAAAAAAAATAGGTAAATAAGATTTATTTTTTCTTTTTTGTTTTCAGTTGATGCGTCTCCTAAAATTAGCTAAATAGATTTTTTTAAAAAAAATTAAAAGTAGGCACTCTAATAAAAAAAAAACACGATTTACCTAAATAATTTTAAATTAAAGTATCCATTTTTTCTAATTTTGTTTTCAAAATACCTTATTTATCCCATTAAACTCTAAGAAACAATATCAATTTAAATTCACACACCAATTTTCTTCATAAAAGTTGTAATTCATTCTCCCTTTTAGTTTTTTTTTTCTCTTTTGAGGATACCTTTTTAATCTTGTAAATCTAGGTGTCTTCCACCATTAATATTAAGTGGTCTTTAACTACCCAAAAGAACATGTTTATAATCTGTCAGAAAAAAAACTTTTGAACATTGACTATTAATGCTAAAGACAATTAAATACAATCAATCAATTGAGAGTTTCCAAAGCATATATAGGAAGCACCATATAAAAGGTTAGGTATGTATGCATATATAAATAGTTGTTTTTAAGTGATTTTTTAAGGATATATATATATATTTCAATTTTGTTTGACTATATGTATGTTTTCTTGAATTATTTTAGCATATGGTTGTTGTTGTTTTTTTAAAAAATATTAATAATAAAGAAAGAAAGAAAAGAGAGATTAACAAATAAAAGTCAGTAATGTACTAATGTTTTGAGAAGGACATGCATGCAGTCAAATTAAATTCAATTGTATGGTCGTCCTCATTCGCCAACTTTTCTTATTTAAGAACTCATTTTGAAACATTTTCTTCCATTGTTGATTTGGAAAACTCAAATATTTTAGACAATAATTAATCCTTTTCATGCTAGAATAATTTCCATTTTAGATTGTGGAAAATATTACTTTTTTCTTTGACAACTAAAGGAGTTGTAATTGTCAATAAGATAATTAATAATTAAGGAAAAAAACCAAAGTGGCAGCCCATTGAGTTGAATATTCCATATAAGAAAATAAATATTCTATTGACTTGATATCTTACCTTAACATGTGAGTTAATAACGAAAGGAACAACGGACGCAATAACTCAAGAAACAAAGCGAAAATAACATCAAGTATTGTTACCCTAGTTCGATGATATAACATCTATATCTGGGAGGCCTTTATCCCGATTGAAAAGATCGTTTGTAAAGATTGAAGGGTATCACACAAATACATAACTTATCAATAATTAACTATTTTGAATTATATGACTTTTACAAGATACACATTTAGGCTCCCCATAAACCACTTGATGTGTGAACAACAATGAATTCGATCTAGGCTCCTTTAGATTATATGCTTCATGCTTCACCCTTACATCACAAAGTCTAGGCTCTGCTGTGAGAGACTCCTCAAAACTCCTCAAAATAATATTCATTGTTAGCTTTCCTAACTTTACAGATCTTCTCAAACAAGTATTTCACAATGACAGTAACAGGATGATTAACACCACATACCACATAAAAGGGTACTTCATAAACTTCTACAAACATAAATATAAAACCGAGCCCACGAAGCCACAAGTTGTACATTAGGTAAAAATATAATCAAAGCCAACTGCATATCTCTGTTAAAATATTAACCCTATATTTATTAATAAATATTATCGTAGAGAATTAATATACAGTATCAATCCCAACCAATTTTTTTATCTTAATTAATAAATATTAATCGTATATTTATTAATAAATGCTAATCCAACGCTAAATTTATGCTTCAAACTTCAATTTTACTTAAATAAGTCAACCAAAACATCAATCCATTAGATTAATTAACAGACAGAAAATTACCTTTCTTAAGCCCATAAATTTTGCAGAGTAGATTCGTTTTTTGTATCTGAATTTTAAAATTATTTGTTTGGTTAGAGAATATGTTAAAGAATGCCACAGTTGAAGTAATTTTTTTTATTTAAAATAATTATATGGTATTTCAAATTAGATATATAATTATTTATAATAACAATAATCAGGCCCCTTTTAAACACATATTCTTATAAATTCATGGACTAAAACAAAATATTCTAAAAATTTAGAGACCGCATATAACTCTTTCTTGAAAATTCTGAAATCCAGTATATTTTAAAATTTTAAAGAGATTAAAGGTAACACCTTGGATAGCACCTATATCCATACATTCCACATTTGTCACTCACAAAAAGAAAAATAATCAAAATATTATAAAAATAAAAAAAATTGTCATGTCTCAAATTATGGTTGAACAATTTTATGAGAGACTAAAAATTAAGATAACGTCCTATCAAGGCCTAAACACTTAAAAGAAGAAGCTCGAGACTAAAAAGATAAGTTTTCCACTAATTTAAGAAACATTTTTGAATATATCAAAATAAACTAAAATATTTACAAATTAAATGTCATAAAGTTTTAGATCTATCATCGATATAATTAATATAATAGACGGATGAAAAAAAGTATAATAATATTTCTTAAAAATTTTGTCATTTATGATTAATCGGGTTATTTTATGTATGGAAGCTTAATTAAAATATAGAGCAAACTGAGAGGCGGCAAAGTTTCCCTCTTTTTCTTCTTTGCTCTATTTTAGATGAGACAAATAATATTTTATAATCTTAACTTATATATATATATATATAGTTAATATTTTATTTTTATTTTAAAGGCAATCAGTAGAGGTACTTATTGTGTCTATTTGAACTGTTTCTTCTGTCCTACTTGTTTTGAGTTTTTTTTTTAGTTCAATACAACATTGATTTGATGTGTGAAGACCAATTCAAATTATTCCCCATGTGATTTCATTATCTGCCTCCTTAAAATCTTTCCAAATTATGCTTTTAATTAATAATACTTAATTTTACATTAATTTTATAATTTTGAATATATAGTTTTTTACTGAAATCATGTCGTTTAAACATGATTTAGAGTGATTTTAAAAGCATTTTAACAATGGCCAAATCAATACTCTAAATTTTCTTATTGAAAATGTCTTAGTTAATTGCATTTAACTAATTAATCTTTTACTATTCCTAATTAACAAGACTTTACACATGAATAGGTAAGTTAAGTAGAATTTGACTCCAGAAAAAATAATTATTTAAGTTGAGTTTGGTATTCATTTCATTTGTTGTTTATTGTTTTTTTTAAAATTAAGTTTATTTTCTCTCTTTTCTTCGACAATTTGCATCTTTTGTATTATAATAATTTAATTCTTAGTTCAATTTTGAAAAGAAAAAAATCAAAATTTTGAAAGCTAGTTTTTATTTTTTATTTTTTTTTTTAATTTTGACTTGATTTTTTAAACAATCAGTAAAAAAAATAGAAGACAAAGGAAAAATTGGAGGTGTAAGTAGTATTATTTATTGGTTTCATTTATGAAACAAAAAACAAAAACTAAAATGATTAACAAAGAAGACTTTAATATTTTAAATAAAAGGGAAATAGGATAACAAAGTACATGTGAGCACATTCATAACTAAGTTGGCACATCTTTGCTATGTTCATGGTACTCAAGACCAAAAATTGCAGTAATTAATAACAAAGTTAATAGTATAAAATGAAGAGCAGAAGAGAAGGTAGCTCAAAAGTTTCAGAAATTCAAAGGAGAATAGGTTAGAGAAAAGCCACCTGACCTAATCTAGTGGTTTTGTGCAGAGAAGATGACCATAGCCCAAAATAAAAAAAGAAAAGAAAAAGAAATATTAAACGAAAGTAAGAGAAGATGGGTTTATGGTTAAAAAGATGATGAAAGCTTTTGAAGTATAATGAATGGATGAATGATGCCACAGTAATTGGGGAAAGGATCTACTCATTTCCCATCATATGGATCTAAAAAGAGAATACAAATTTACAATATTATTTGAGAAGAAAAAAGTAACTCTCTCTCTCTCTCTCTCCTCTCTCAAACTCTATAATGTGTGTATATATATACAAAATGAGACTCTCTTTTTACCAAGACAGGCTTTTGTAATAGTGTTGTTTTCACACCTTTTATGTGAGAGAGAATGAGAAAAAGAAAAAAAAAGGTTTGTTTTTTAGAGAGATTAAAGAAAATAGTGGAATTTTGTGAGAGGAAGATTTCAAAACTTTCCCCCAAAAAAATAAAATTAAAAACATACATCATATTTAGAAACATCTCTACAATAAATGAAAAAACATATTTTACTACTACATTTTTGTTTAATTTTTATTTAGTTTTAAAATCTAACTAATAGAAGAAAAAATGATAATGAAAATTTCAATTATAAAAATTATTAATTAAGTATAAAGAATTGATTTTTTAAAATTAAAGTAATTAAACATCTATGTATTTAAAGAAAAATCAAGATTTTAAAATGTAAATCTCGTGCTCTTTTCATCAGATTGAAACAAAATTTAAAACTGAAGAATAAAAATGTGATGTTTTGAAAGTTAGAGACTAAATAGAAATTTACTCAAAATTCAACGGTAAAAACAAATTTAAAAACCAAATGGACCCAAAATTTAAATAAAAAATAAATTTTCCTCAAATACACCTCATAAAAAGTTGTGATTGAAGGAGTAAAAATATGTTTGGATTGACCACCAGTATGCATCCTTTTACAAAAAAAAAAGTTATTTTTATTTAAACTCTATATAAAAACAATTTAAATAAAACTGGAAAAGTATTTCAAATTTGTATTGAAAAATAAGACTGGAAAAGTATTTCAATTTTTTTTAGTAGTTATCAAATGCTCAAATGTTTCCAAAATGACTTATTAACAAAAATGAAAAATTATCTTTTTAATAACCACATTTTGAAGAATATTATCCAGAGTTAAAATATACCATTTAATTTTACATATTTACGATAATAAATTCGTATTTTGGTTTCTTAGCTTTTTGAATATATCTTTCTTTACCGATCTTTAAGTTTAAAAAATCCACTTCAAATAATTTTTTATTTTTACTTTAAATAATTATAGGAGCTTTTTCTTCATAATTATTTGATACTTAGAACCAGAATAACAATTTCTAAAATTCATAATCACTCTAAAATTATTTTTTAATTTAAATATCATATAAATATTTTTAAAAAATCAAACAAAAACAATACTTTGAAAAGTTTTCTAAACCTATATTTTAAAAACTCAAAAACTAAAATACTGTATTTTAAAAACTCAAACACCAAATAAATTTATTTTCATGGACTCAGATACCTTCTTAAAAAAAACATAAACTTCCGGGGAAAAAAACACTTACAGAGAATAATAATTAAAAGAGAAAAAAAGAAGAAAAAGAAAAACAGAGGAAAAGACAGAAAGTGCAACATCTCAAGGGTTTAGCCAGCCGTAGGCTTCAATTTCCTTTGCCTCTTTGTGGTTTTATTATCTATATATATATATATATATATATACACACACATATATATCGTCTGTCTTTTACACTGTTTTCTTTTCACTACATAATAATACTTCGTTTTAATTTCAAGGTAACCCTCTCCTCCTTTTTTTTTCTTTTTTTCTTTTGTTCATATCATATATTTGGGTGGCTATTAATTATTCTATTTCATTTCATTGATATTATCAAGATTTATATTAATATAATTCATTTCCACCAAAAAAAACCAAACCCAGATTTTGTTCTCTCTCTCTCTCTCTCTCTCTCTCTCTCTCTCTCTCTCTCTCTCTTCTTCTCTTTCATGCATTTTCTTTCCAAACAAGAAAGAAAGAAAGAAAGTGTCTGAAAAATTGTCTGTTGGGTGAGTGCCAAAATTCAACACAAAGATTCAATTTCAAGAGCTTCGCTGGTGAGTTTTAAGTAATTAAGTTTCTATTCTCAAAAAAAAGAAAAAAGAAAAAAGAAAAAAAGAACGATCAAATTAAATAGACCACTTTTTAGGTCCTTTCTTTTGTTCACTTTCCTCTTGGATTTTACTCTTCCTCTTTCTCCCCCTTTATTTCTTAAGATCCATTCACTCTAAATTTATTTTTATTTAATTTTAATCATTATTCTTATACATATATATATATACCTGTATATTAGGGATGATTAAAAGTTTGTTGTTTCAACATCAATCTCAAGCTATGGAGGAAAATTTGTCAAATTTAACTTCAGCTTCTGGTGAAGCTAGTGCCTGCTCCGGCAACCATTCCGATCAGATTCCGACCAACTATTCCGGGCAGTTCTTTTCCACCCCACCGCCACCTAAAAAGAAGAGAAACCTCCCCGGAAATCCAGGTTTTTTTTTTTGGAAATTAGTTTTAAATTATGATTAAGTTAAAATTACGAAGAATTCACTTTCATGTATCCGGGTGTAAAACTCTCAGTTACATTGTTTGATTATTTTGTTTTCGGATCTGACGATTTTCGACGTTTGTTTTGCTTTTGATGTTAGACCCAGATGCGGAAGTGATAGCTTTGTCGCCGAAGACGCTTATGGCCACGAATAGATTTGTATGCGAGATCTGTAGTAAAGGGTTTCAGAGAGATCAGAATCTTCAACTTCATAGAAGAGGGCACAATCTTCCATGGAAATTAAAGCAAAGGGCAAACAAAGAAGTAATAAGGAAGAAAGTTTATGTGTGTCCGGAAACAAGTTGTGTTCATCATGATCCATCAAGAGCATTAGGAGACTTGACAGGAATCAAGAAGCACTTTTGTAGAAAACATGGTGAGAAGAAATGGAAATGTGATAAGTGTTCTAAGAGGTATGCAGTTCAATCAGATTGGAAAGCTCATTCCAAGACTTGTGGCACCAGAGAGTATAGATGTGACTGTGGAACCCTTTTCTCAAGGTAAAATTAATATTTACTTACACGTATCGATCTACATCCTACTACTACGGTTAAATTTGGAATGTTTTTACTGTTTGAGTTTTGTGCATATACTAATAACATCATGAAGACATGTTAATTATTACATATATAATTCAAAGAATTCGGATACTTGCTAGTGATAGGAAAAAGGTGTCATAAAATTTTGAAAATTTTGTGTTTTTTCTACGAAACAAACGCGTGATTTTGGCTTTAGTGATGGGTTTTCTCTCTCTTACCTATGTTTACTGGTGTTCATGTGTCAAGAAAAATCTACTTTGTTGTAGTGTAGTGTAAACCTTCTATTGATTTTAAATGACTTGAATTTATAGGTCTTATAATGACGGTTAAATTATATTCAATGATATGTGATCACCTGGGCTAGATAAAGAAAATTTTCAAAGAAAAATAAGCTAACCTAAACATAATGTCTCTTCATTGTTCTAATTATTATGATGTTTGGCGCCTATAAGCATTAAACTGAAAGAATTTTCTTCTCAAACATTTATCATTGTCTTCATATTTTAATTCTCTAGCTAGCTTTATTGTCTGTATATAAACTCTTCTACTCCTGAAATGCATCCCGTTTCGGTTTACCTCTTGATCCTTCTAATCTTTTAGAGTTTGACAAATATAAAGTTTATTAATTATGGCATTAATTAGTTTTATGATAATTAATTACTGTGTTTTTTGATTATTTCATGGGGTGTTGTTTTTGTTGTTATGAATATTATTCAGGAGGGATAGTTTCATCACCCACAGAGCTTTTTGTGATGCATTAGCTGAGGAAAGTGCAAGAGCCATTACATCAAACCCCCCAATTCTAATAACAAATAATAATAATAATTATAATCAAAACCACCTTCTTCCTCCACTTTCTTCCATGGCCACTCCCAATATTCATTCTCAATTAAACTTCCAAATTACACAACAAACTCATTTCAATAATCCTCCCTTCTTAGATAATACCTCATTTAATAATAATTCTCTAAAAAAAGAACATCGTCAATTACAAAATAATAATGATGACAATAATAATAATATACCCCCATGGTTAACCTTTCCCATTAATAATAATTCAACCTCAAATGATCATAATCATCATCAAATTATAAACCCTAATCATAATAATCGTATTAATCTTGGTCCCACTTCTCTTCATCTAATACAAAGTGCTTCCCCTTCGTCGCCACATATGTCAGCCACAGCACTTCTTCAGAAAGCAGCTCAAATGGGATCTACCATGAGCAGCAACAGCAATAATAATAATAATAATAATAATAATAATAATAATGCTGAGCCACCGCACACAATCATTCCCCATACAAATTGTAATTTTGGCCTTAACTTATCATCCACCACCACCACCACCACCACCTCCTCCTCCTCACGTGACATTCATCAGAATCACATTTTGGAAGAAGCTGCAGCAGGGCTTTCTCATGCACTGCCATTCTACAGGAACAAAATTGCTAATTTTGAAGGAGCTGGGGATTCTTTTGAATTAGACCAATTTGGAGGGGTTTTTAAGAAAAATAATGATCATCATCATCATCAAGCTGCAGCAGCTGGGCTAAGTACAAGAGATTTCTTGGGGTTGAGAGCTATCTCTCATACTGAATTCTTGAGTAATATTGCAGCTGCTGGTAATTTTAGTCATTGCATTAATAATACTCATAATGTTGGTGCTGCTCAGAATCCTCAAACTACTCAAATTCAAAATCAATCCACTTGGCAAGGTTAGAACACCAAAATTTCAGGTTTTTTTTCTGTCCCTTTTTGGTTTAGATTATATATTAAATATATATATATATATATATATATATATATATATATATATATATATATATATATATATATATATTTGAATTTTTGTTGTTTTTTTTACAAAGGGGTCTTTTTTTTTCCCTAAGGGGGAAGGACCACCATTTTCTTGAATTAGGAATTTTGGATCATAATATTCTATATGTTTTTGTATTTATGGATATATATAATTTCAGTGTATAATTAATACTTAGTGGATTATTATTTCTTGGTATGAATGAAATTGTAAAGTTAAATCCATCTTTGGGATTTCTTAATTTTGCCAGACTGAAAATAATTGTCACCAATTTTTTAATTGGGATAGTTTTTAAATGTCATCAAATTTCAGCTTTGTTATAGTTTATTATTATTTATGAAATTGAGAAACCCTAGTTAGCTTCATAAATAGGGAAGTTTGGATATATATAGTGGATAGATAGAATATACATCATAGAATTAAATAGTATTAATGGTGATGGACATGGAAGTTCTTCTTAAATATTTGATGTACATGTACCACACATTTATTCTATCTCAGCTATATTTTAAAGTATAGTATCTTCCTTGATATTTATTGAAGCACAAGTTTTAAATTTTTTGCCATGTGCATGATATAGTAGAAAACTTGGGGACCCTGATTTAATTAATTTGAAACCTTGGAAAGGAAACCCTAGGTTAAAAATACTTTTCCCATTAATTTTGTATTTATTTCTATATTTGAATAATTTAATGTATATTGTATATTCTCTCTAATGCTAAAAAGATTAGGCTAATTATATTCACATTGATTTTTAAAATCTTAAGTAGATATTATGTCTTATACATCTCTATAAATTATATAAGCTCAAATAATTAGAGTACTTGTGATAATTGCATTTAATAACTTCATACAATATTTCATAATACTGTTCATCAAGAGAGGTTTCAAAGAGAGTTGATTGAATAAATTATTTTTCACACCAATTGGGAAGGATAATATATATATATATATATATATATATATATATATGTTATGTTAAGATTTAAGTTAGTTGCCATGCATTTGAAATGCACAATTATTTAAAATCTGACTTTTTCTATAAAAAAATTATGAAGTATTTGTGTTGTGTTTTATTATTCTGTGAAGATGGAACAACAAGCCTTGGATTACAAACAACTAAACAATTAGTTTAAGTAATCATTCTTTTATGATTTGTTTAAATTACTATTTACTTTATTTTTCTGGCATTTTCTTTTCTTTTCTCTTATCTTCTTTTCTTTTCTTTTGCCTGCCTCTTACAAAATCAAATTTCAAAACCAAGTTTGGTACTAGTTTTTAAGAATTTATTTTTTTAAAAAAATTAATTAATAATTCAAAATGTTTATATCATACACATGAAGACCATATGCACAAATGATGAAGAAACAATACTTATATATAAAAAAAAAAATTCAGAAATTAAAGCGTGACAATCGTTATCAATGAACGTCTTAGTATTTCAAATTCGAAATGGATAAGCAACAAGACACCTTGTGATTTGATAGAATAATTAATTTTCTTATATACATTGCATACGTATCTTTATCGATAAACAACTAAAATTTTTAATGGAAATTTTCCTCTTCACATATTTGATATATATGCACACACAAGAAGAAACTAAAATAATTAATGAAATTTTCCTCTCCACATATTTGATATGCACACACAAGAAGAATAATATTGTTTCTTAGTCCTTGCATTTTTGTAATTTCTTTAACTCTTAGTCACTGATTAAAAGAGACTAAAGAAATAGTTAAAATTTACATCACAATTAGAAAAAAAAAAAAAAAAAAAAAAAAAAAAAAAAAAAAGAGGAAGGATTTTTTACATATACCATTCCAACAATTGAAATAACATCTTTTCAGAATCTTATTGACATTTTTTTGTTTATATTTTAAATTAAGAATCATTCGCTATAATATATATTTTAATCCACTTATTTATCACACTATAATATCTTGTTTATATTACAATCACAGTATGAGGTGAAGAAATTTAAACTTCTAACAAATTTGATTGAGAGTAAATGCTTTCTACCAATAGTGACAGATGTTTAGGTTGGCGT
This sequence comes from Cucumis melo, assembly GCF_025177605.1. Taxonomy (NCBI): domain Eukaryota; kingdom Viridiplantae; phylum Streptophyta; class Magnoliopsida; order Cucurbitales; family Cucurbitaceae; genus Cucumis; species Cucumis melo. The sequence goes on from NC_066860.1 coordinate 17,673,707, forward strand.
AACTGTATTAGATCATAGCATAATTTGGTTAATCAATTTGTATCATTCCTACTCCCCATATATATAAATATATATATACACTATATATAAAACCTCTGTATGGAGAAATTTTTTCTCCCTATTTTACCCGTTCTTTATAACCATTTTCATTATTAATTTGAAAGATAATTTTATCATTTTTAAATCAGATGTAATATTGATAATTAAATCACTTGAATCAACTCTTAATACTTCACACCACTTTCTACGTTGTTGTAATTGTTTTTTAGTTTTTCTTTCTTTTATCATTAACCTTTTATTTGAGTTCTATTAATAAAAATGATTTATAATTATTAATTATCATTAAATGTAATGAATCGTGAATAATGTAGAATATGAAATGTTTTATCTATTTTTTTTTAAAAAAATCACCCTAGAATTTATGAGTTTACATTTAATTTATAATTACATTGGTTTCAAAACTTTTGGAATTTTAGTAGTTTTGTAATGTCATTCTTGTTACTATAAAAGGAGCATTCTTCATTATATTTTCTAAAACTCGTCTTTTTTTGCTTTCTTTTGCACACAACCCAATTTCTCTCGAGATTCATTTTTTATTTAAAGAATGATAGGTAAGGACATTTTTTTTATTGTTCCTTCATCTAGACTTTTTTCTCTAGCAATTTTTTTTTGTATGATTGACAGACATACAAAAAATTATTAAGGTTTTTCGTTGCACTTCAATAGCTTTTAGTAATTATGTATCTCTTTCACTCACGCTAGCAAATGTTTGTGTGGAATGAATTTATAGGTTAGAAGATTATTCTTAAAAAAGAAAAAAGGTTAGAAGATTATTCTTACATCTTTGTAAACCATCAATATGGATGTTTTCTTTGTTATAATATTTTAATTATTGACTTGGTTCTTTTTTTTTTTTTTTGTACTAAAAAAAGAAAAGCACACTATGATATAAACTTAATTACTTGGTAACTACAAATATATTTTTAGGTTTTTCATTTTCTTTTAATTGATATATTAATCTTGTTCTTGCTACAATAATAATAAATAATGTGAAGTAATTTATTTTATGATATATTTTAGAATAGAAGTAACCTACCTCTAAAGAAAATATTTGTTATAATTTAAGAAATTTTGTGTTGATTACCATCTCTCATTTTTAAAATATTGTGTTTTATAGAACTCATTAAATTACTCGAAGTCTTTTCTTTCAAGGACAAAAATCTTAACATTCTCACCATTTCCCATTTTCCTTTTAGGTTAATTTTTTTTTATTTCGATGTTTATTAAAAGTATTTGAAGTCTTATCTTTCAAATACAAAAATCTTATACCATTCTATTATTTTAGCAATTTTTTTATTTCTTCAATTATCTTTGCATATATAATTTTTTAAAGAGAATCCATAAAGAAAAAAATATAATTCAAAGATGAATGTGACAGATCATGATATTGAAAAATGTTAGAAGTATCACGGACAGCTAATGTCTTAAATACTAGTATATATATAAAAGTACAATCGATGGTCTTTAAAGCTTTTTAAATGGGTTTTTAATTATATATAATAATTAATAGAAATCTTTATAGAAAAAGGCTATAGAAAAAAGCACTAAGTTATTCTCTCTCTTTAAGAATGATAGTGATCAGTATATAATGGCTAGAGCATGGGAATATACAGATAGATGCAAATATATATATATATAATATTATATTATACAAATATTTAAGATATAAAGTTATGAATGATATGTTGAAGCTTTTTAAAGGGACAGTCATTAATTTTAGTCAATATTATTATTTGTATAATGGAAGTCCTTTTCATTAAGAAAAGACCAGCACCCAACAAAATCTCACTCTCAGTCACTTTTTACAAGGAAAAATAAAAAAATGATCGTAATGACAAAAATATTTTAAAATACATTAAAACTTTAATTAAAATTTATCACGAGTCTTTTAAAAAATATAATAAAAAGACAAAATATTTATCTTGTATAAAACAATTCTAAAAATAGAAAAAAAATCATTAGACCTATAATGGAAAATATAAAAAATGTCCCGTCAACAATGCGTATAATACATTTAACACACAATCGTTTAGATTTGGGTATTGTTTGGTACACCATGTTTTAGATTTGATTGTTTAGATTTGAATAGCCAAATCTAAACGATTTACTTTCTCAATTCTATTGTTTAATTTAGCTACAAGATCGTTTAGATTTGACTAAAATATTTTTTTCAAGGTACACGATCGTTTAGATTTGACTAATTTTTTTTAAGTTAGATTTAGTTTCCCAAATCTAAATGATATAAAAAAAGAAAAGGAAAAGAAGAAAGACGAAGCACGCAACGAAAAAAAGAAGAAAAAAAAAGAAGAAAAAAAAAAAAAGAATGAGGATAGAAAGAAATCAGATTTGGGACGTAAAAAAAGAAGAGAAAAAGAAGAAAAATGATTCGCAACAGAAAAAAAGAAGGAAGACGATCTGGAGAGGAGAAGAAAGATAGAATGACAAACTTAAAATATTTAAAAAATGACTTTGTTATACGTAAATATTTTAATAGTTTGTTATATTTATAAAAGTTTCTCGTTTGTTTTTAGTTATGAAATTTATTATATTTATCCAAAATAATAGAAAAGTTATAATTAAGATATAAAGTTGGAAAGAAGAGGAAAGGAAAGGAGGGGTAATTTAGGTTTAGAGAGATTAGATTTAAATAATTAGCATAGGATTCTTGAATGAAAAGAATATTGATGGGCAAAGAAGGGAATATATGTGTGGGTGTGTAAGTTAGGGTTTTGTGTGTGTTTAAACACACACACACACACACACACACACATATATATATATATATTTTCACTTTTCTTTTTTGGTAAACAAAAGGGTGAGAGAGAGATGCTGTTTGACACCTTATGTGGGTGCAAATGGGAATCAATCCCAAGGTATATATATATATAGGATCAACATCCATCACCTCTCTCTCTCTCTCTTCTCTCTATGGCTATGGCTAAAATTGATTTCTAATTCTTTGGTTAATATATACCATTTGCTTAGTTCATGTATTTTTAATTATTGAAGGTTAGTTTTAGTATTTTTAATAATAATTAAGTTTTATCAAAATTATTGATTAAATAATAATAATAATAATAACAAATATAATAATTTTCATACAATAATATATGTTCTCAAAATTTATACTCACCATATTAATTAATAACATTTTTTAAAAATCAACAATTATAGATTAATAGACTAAATTAAGAATTTTTTAGAACATTGGACTCAAATTTGGATAATGAAATAAAATTGAGTAATTTTTAAAGTATAAAGACCGAAACGATATTTTAATCAAAATATTTTTACTACAGTGTATTTTTTCCTTCTTAATTAGAGAAATCATTTTCTAGAAAAATTGTTAAAAATAGAAAAATTGACATAATATTTATATTTTTTAAATTATTTTTTCCTATAAAGTGTCAAATTTTTTTTTATATTCCTGAAAAATCTAATTATTTTAAAATGATAAAGGGATTATAAATATCTATAAATACAACATATAATTAATTATATATTTTATCAATGATAGAATTCGATAGACTTATTAGTATCTATTGCTGAAGTGATAGATGTCTATAAGAAACTATTGTGTTTTATCTAAAGAGAAAAATAAAGTTTTACTATATTTAAAACATCATTTTATTATATATATTTATTTGATATAAAAAATTTAGTTAATACCATTACAATCATATGTGCATCGAAATTTTCATTGTGCATGACACAGACCTACATTAAATTTGCAAATCATTATTTATTATTTTAAAAAAGAAAACATTAATTATTATCAAAGGAAGATATGTAGAAAGAGATTAAAGTGATGAGCATTAAGAGCCATGCAAAAATGTGATAATTAGCCTATGATAAGAAAAAGTGAATCCTATTGGAGAAACTTTATGGTAAAATAATTATATGAGAGAATAATTAGTTAGGTGTGTGGGATGTGAGAGATTTGTCACACTTTATATATATATATTTATTTATTTATTTATGTACACACACATTATATATAAATTATATATATAAAAAAGAAAATAATGGTATAGATAGTGGGAAGTGGGGTTGTAATATATATTATTGCATACCGTCTCTCTCACACACATTTTGCTTTAAAATTAGAAAGGGTATAAGAGGTACGTACTTTTCCACTTTTAATACCATATTAAATCATTCTATTAAATTAGAATAAACATAACAAAATCTATCTTCATTTATTATCAATAAAGTTATGGTCTATCACTAATATTTTGAATGTTTCTTATATTTATAACTATTTTAATTATATCAACAAATAAATAATTCGAAATGGTAATGGTATTTTTGAAAAGGTGGAAGATTTTTGAATTCCCAGCCAGAATTGTTAGAACTAAAAAAGTTAGAGAATTAATTGAGTTAGAGTAATGAATAGATGGGCAGTTCCAAAATGATTAAAAAGAAAAAAAGAAAAAAGAAAAAAGAAAAGTTTCAAATGGGACAATAAATAAAAGGTTTTTGTTTTGAAAGATTGAACCTTTTTAACAAAATGATGAACACGAGAATAGACAAACATACCATTCTCTGTTATAAATGTTTGCCACTTACAAAATTATTCTGACTTTCTTTTTTTCTCATTCCTTTTTTTGTTTTATATATATATATATACCTAAATTTATTATTTTTATTTATATATATATATATAAACTTTAATTTATTTGGTCCATGTGAAATTGTGGGGATATACTGAGAAAGGCAGACAAAACAGTAAGGGACACACTTCCCAATTAACAACCCGTGTTCTACTTTTCTTTTTTCTTTCTTTTTTTTCTTTCTTTTTTCTTTTACATTTGTCTTACAACTTACAAATTTAAGTATGGAATGTAGATGAAAATGTCAAAGTTTCGCAATTATAAACATATGATACGAATTTAATTTCATCAAATATTGACGTTGACCAACATTTTTTCCCTTAAATATAATGCTAAAACATTGAATTAAATATAATATATTACGTATTTTAAAATTTTGTTACCTTATTCTTTTTATTGATTTTCTTATATACGAAGTAGTAGAAATAATGTTGATATCTCCGTTGAAAATTTCATTAATATGATTTTTTTTTTGCATCTATTAACCATATTTCACGATTAATATTTTTTATCTTTTTTAGAATTTTTGGTTCAGTGTTAAATTTGATACTTTTTTATTGTTAGTAAGAGACTTTAATATTTATTATATTTTGTCGATAAAAATAACATTTTTAGTTCTCAATTTTTAAAAATTGTGTGTCCAGTCAATAAATTTTAAGTTATACATTTTTAGTCCCTAATTTTTTAAAATATATTTAAAAAAATATATCAAACAATGTAGTATTTTTATAATTTTAAATAACTATATGTCATTTTAAATTAGAAGAGTCATTTCTAAATTAAATCATATTTTCTCTAAAATTGTTTTTCTTCTAATTTTAAATATTATATAATTTTTAAAAAAAAATCAAACAAAAATACTTCTTAGACATTCGATGCATATTTTTAAAAACTCAAAGACTAAAAATATATATTTTAAAACTTCATGGACCAAATATATCTATTATTATAAGTCTAAAGAGTTAAAAGGATAAATTTTTAAAACTCGAACTAAATTGGTAAATTTTCTAATTTTATGTCATACAAAACCTCTTATTTATCTAAGTTTTACGTTTTGCTCCCATACTTTGTAAAAAAAAAAAGATCAATAAATTAGAAATTTGGATAGTTTGAGAATATGACAATTTTATACAAAACCCCTGGAGCGATTGTAGGTTGGCATGTCTAACATAACTTTCTATCCAACATATATATATCTATTGACAATTAGAGAGAAAATATAACTTTTCTTTTGCTTAGCTACCACACACCCAATCCATCTTTAATATCACAAATATATATATATATATATAAATGTGTGTGGTAACTTTTTGAGTCATATATATTAGATGTTGATTATTTAGGAAAAAGAGTAAATCACTTAAAAAAGTTGATGGGTAACTAAAGATCATATCAAAAATTAGTGTTGATATATGAAAATTAAACTTAAAAAATATGTAGGAGTATAAAATAGAATTGAACCACACTTTTATATGTGCAAAGGGAAAAAGGATATGTGTAAATTAAAATAAAAAGGGTTGATTCAAAGATGCTTAAAAAAAATAATGATGAAAAGAATGGCTTGGTTTGTCCCTTTTTGCATATATATATACAATTCTTCTCTTCTTCTCATTTTTTTAGAGATAAGATATCTAAACTATAATATTTATAGTTACTTGAAGTATTATCGAATACTAGCTGAGTTTAAGTTTTTATTAGTGATTAAATAATAAATGGATCCTTATAATTTAGAAAAAAAGAGTTAGAATTTAGTATTTATATAATCTTAAAAGTTAAGATTAATTTAATTTTTATAGTTTGATAAATTTCATAAATAATCTCATGATTTTATAGAATCCTCGTAGTTTGTACCTATAGACCAGCTACATTATGGTTTAGCCAGACGACCATAAACATTAAACTCTCTTCAAATTATCCAACAAAATTTACTATTTAACCTAAAATAAAACATAACCTTTTTTACAATAGTTTAACTAGCTAGAGTACCCTTATAAAAGGGCATTGGAATTTTCAAACAATTTAGTTGTGAGTACTTCTCCATTTCCAATCATCATATTTCCAACCTTTATTTTTATTTTATTTTATTTATTTAGGATAATAATGCAAAAACTCCTTTACTTTAGTTTAGATACCCTTTGAGTTTGACCATGCCATATATACTAGGTCTCACTTTTCTTTTGACTTCTCTAAAAGCTTTGACCTTTAATTATATTTCTCCCTTTGTTTTTGACATATATATATTTTGAGCAAACCCCCAAAATTTTTGCTTTTTATGGGAATGGAGCTTCAATTCTTTCTTTCTTACCTCCTTTCCAAGGAAAAAAAAAAAAAACATGATATGACATCGAAAATTGTATGTCTCATAACTCTTACTCTCTTAGATTGATTTTAGTAGAAGCTAGTGTGTGAGTACTAAAAATATACTTTATAAATGGGTAAAACATGGACATGATTGTTAAATTTGACATTATGTTTCATTTATTGAAGTTGTTTCACCTTTGTAATTAAAGTAGCTAAAGTATTCATAAAAAGCATACAATATATTATTCAATCATATCATCTATCTCACCCCATGAAAATATGATAAATTATACTTTGTTATAAAAGGATTTTTTTTTTTTTTAAAAAAGTAAGGATATATGTGTATTTTAATTTTTTGGAATGACTTTATCTAAGATTTTAAAACCAATTTTCTTTGAGTGTTTTAGAAAAGTTGTAATTAAGTACTCCAAAATTGATTAATTGAAACAAAGCTAAATAATTTCCTATAAATTGGGTAGTAGGAATAATTAATATTGTTTTCATCTTTCATGGATATTATAATCTCTAGACAAATAATCTATATCCACATTTCAGGTATAAGATATTATGAGTAATTATTTATAAACAAAAATAAATACAAGGAACCTATTTGGATGTTCCCAAATACAAAAATGAGCTAAATTATATATATATATATATATATCTTAAAAATGCCTCTAAAATTTAAACTTTGTTTTAAAAAATGTACAGAATTTTGAAAAGTTTAAAAAATACTTTTCAGTTTTCTTAAAAAAAAAAACCATTGAAGTTTAAAAAAAACTAAAAAATGACTCGCTTAAAAACTAAAAAATAAAAAATCTTACTGTTATGTATTAATAGAAACCTTAATATCATCTTTTTTTTTTTTTTATAGTATGAAACGAGAGGAAGGTAAAACTATCAATGAGATTGGTAGGAGAACCAACCCACAAATATTATTAATAGTTAAGAAGGGCTGGAGGAAAGCCCAAAGTTAGTCATACAAAGATTAGAAATTATGTGCAATCATGCTATAATGATAATTTTTGAATAAGGGACTTCTACTGCACCAAAGGCCAACTAAGTTGCAAAGGTCCTCCCATAAATTAAGCATGCTCTTCTAATTGTGTGAAAAATTCTATTGTTTCTTTCAAGTCATATGGACCAAAGGACAGTTATCCCAAAATTGAAGTAGATGATGTTTTTCGTGTTGCTTTTGTTTATAGTGTGTAGCCACTTAAATTTATCCTATAACTTTTTTTTATTATTATTTAAAATATATAGTAATCGTAATAATGACTAAGATTTTTATTAATTTATTTTTTAAAAAAAGAAAAAAAGGTAATTTTTTTATAATGATAATTGTTATTATTATTATTATTTTAAAATCTTCTATTAAAAGGGAAAATAAAAATCATTAATGAAAATATCAATCTTTTTTAAAAAATTAATTTATCACATTTGACCTATTTTTATCATTTTAGAAAAAGCAAAATAATTTATTTTATACAAAATTTTTTAATATCATATTTTGATTTATCTTTATCATTTTAGGAAAAAACATATAAATTTATTTTAGACAAAATCTTTTAATATCATATTTTTGCTATTTTAGAAAAAAAGAAAATTAATAAAATTACATATACTTATTAAATTTTCCATATTTGTGATACACCCGAGATCTATAAATAGGAAACTTGGGTCATTTGAAAAAGGGGAAAAAATTAACTTAGAGAGAATTCCTTCAAAAAAAAAAATTGTTTAAAGAGAACCTCTGCAAAATAATTATTTGTAAGAAACCTATTCCTCTGTAAAGGGTGGGTTCTTAATTTGTTTGCTTTATTGTTTTTGTTTTTGTTTTTATTTATATTTATTTATTCATTTTTGTCTTTTTTTCTTACCCTAAACAATCTAATCCCATAACGAAGAAAAAACTTAATTCGAAGTTGTATTAGGTAGAGATTTACTCTCAATGATCCGCACCTCATACAACAAGTAATTTCCTTCGGATTGAATCTTTATTTTTGTTCTTCTCTTTTTTAAGCGTAGAGAGAGAGAAAAAAAATGTATAAGGGAAATTTCATTATGTTTTTTTGCCACTTTTTCTTTTTATCATTATTCTATATATATATATAAAAACTCTTTTAACCTTTTTCTTCTCTCTACAAAATAGAGAGAAAGAAAAGAGATAAAAGGAAATTTTTTTGTTTTATTCATCGTTATTATCGTCATCCATTTTTAACTCTCAACTCTTAACCCTCAATTTCTTTTCTCTAAAATATAGAGAGAAAGGGATAGATAAAATTATTATTATTATTACTACTATTATTACTATTATCATTACCGACCTTTTTTTTCTTTTTAACTTACCGACCTTTTTTTTTTCTTTTTAACTCATCATCATCATCATCATCATCATCATCATCATCATCATCATCATCATCATCATCATCATCATCATCATCATCATCATCATCATCATCATCATCATCATCATCATCATCATCATCATCATCATCATCATCATCATCATCATCATCATCATCATCATCATCATCATCATCATCATCATCATCATCATCATCATCATCATCATCATCATCATCATCATCATCATCATCATCATCATCATCATCATCATCATCATCATCATCATCATCATCATCATCATCATCATCATCATCATCATCATCATCATCATCATCATCATCATCATCATCATCATCATCATCATCATCATCATCATCATCATCATCATCATCATCATCATCATCATCATCATCATCATCATCATCATCATCATCATCATCATCATCATCATGATTATTATTATTATTATTATTATTATGGCTTCGCCTGCTTCCTCCCCGTGTCCACTAGCCTTTCCGTCTAGAGGGAAGAGAAGGCGAAAAAGCGTCGTCGAAGGAGGATGAGCAGGCTTCTCGAAGGAGTGAATATGGATAAATTAGTCCTTCGAACGGGTCTTGCCTCATAAAAGGATGAAATGTGAGACTAGAAAGTCAAAAATGGCAACCCCACTTGTTGAATCCGTCCTCGTTCTTGCCCTTGCGGCTAGGCCTTTCGTGAAGTTTTATAGGGAAAGTGCTCTTCTTTCAACCCTTCTTTCTCTAGCTCTTGTTCCCAGGTTCTTAGGCCTGACTCACCCGTCTGACTGGTCGATCGATAGCTGCTTTGCCTTGCTTTGGACATGTCCCATTTTCACCTTCTAGAAATTCGATTTCTTCTCTGTCTCTTTTTATTACGCTCAACTCCGTAAAGGAAGGAGTCCAGCTCGCCGCGCTTCTCTTCCAAGAAATAAATAAGGCAATTCTTTGGATCGTAGGGGGCTTTCTCCACGAGGTCAGGGTTCTCTTTCTGATTGAGAAAAGAAAGATGATTCAGCGAAGTTTCTATGGTCCTTTGCCTAGTCTCAATCCATAGTGGAAGGCTTCGCACCCGAGCCTCGTTAGACTCAGCGGAAGTCCCTTTCTTCATTGAGGCGGTCTCAAAATATGAGAAGTTCTGAGCATAGCCTTTATTCGGGGTGAGCTGACGCAACTCCGTACTGAGGCCTCACTACTACTGAATTAATGAACGACTAAGAACCTAAAATAAGTACGAAAGCCTAGCTACGTGGGCTTTTCTTAACCAGCTGACCTGAATAAGCCCGATGCCTCCCTTTCTTTATAGAAAGATCTACTTTTGTTATTTTTGTCTACTAATGTTATTGTCTGAAATCTAAGATAGATAGAAGATCTCTACAAGTAAGATAGAGCTAATCAAGATGCAGAGTCTAACTCAGCAATAGCCGTGCTCTTCTGGTAGCCCAATCACAATCTCGACTTCTATCGAGAGTAGTTCATTGCCTGTACGCTCTTGCTCATCTTGGATGAGTCTCTCATATCTTTATTATTACTATTATTAGGAAAACTTTCATAAATATAACAAAACTGTAAACTATTTACAGCCCGTATGACATGCCCATTAAGACAAATTATTTTTTCAGAATTCCTTATTTGTCCTTACTCTTTTATAACGATCTTTCAAATTTGATAGTTCTTCTTCTTCTCGATTTTTTGACTATCGTCGTTTTTGAGTTATTCATCTCGTTTTTTATATATCTTTCATCTTGATCATTCTTTGCCTTTTTCGTAATTTTCGATAATTTTCGCTGTCATATTCATCATCTTCGATAACATCATTTCTCTTCTTCTCATTTTGGACAATCAAGATCGTTTATATTGCTCTGTTAATATCGTCTCGGTGATTTTGGTTTTAGTGAGTATTCTAAATATTATTTTTTTTATTTGAACTATTTAGTTGATTATAAAATTTCGTTCATAATTATATATTTTGGTGTCAAGATAGAATGTTTAGAATATGTGAGTATTACTGTAAGACATCCTGTATTTGGTTATGAAGATCATTGAAGATTTTGATGATTGTTTACGTCGATTTAAGAATTTATATTTCAGTATAAATGTCTTTTTTGTTTTTTGTTGTTCGTAAAAATTTAAAGTTTTTTTTTGTTTTAAACTTTTAAGAGTCACTATAAGAATTGTGTATTTTAGTATGAAGATCGATAATTTGAAAATTTTTGCGATAATTTTCATTGAATTACTTGATCATTTACCTATATCAACATCATCGTTTACCAATATATAGATGATCGTTTTGCTATATGAACACGATCATTCATCTTTATGAACACGATCGTTCATCTTTATGAACACGAAATTTTTTAATATTTTGTATAATCAACGTCTTTAAACGATCGTGTATCTAAGTCAATACGATGGTTTAAACGATCAACGTCTTTAAATGATCGTTTAGTTTATTCTATACGATGATTTAATTTATTTTATACGATTGTCTATTGTTGTTAAATGATCGTTTAGTATTTATTAACTTCTTTGCACGATTGTTTATTTATTTTTTGCATTGTGTTTATTTTTATTGTTTAGTACATTTTATTCTCTTATTTTGTGATATATATCTATCTAATTCTTCATTTCACCATTAAATACTTAATTATATTTTCTTTTTTTTCCATATTAAAATATCTATTCCTATTGTTGTTTTTTATGGAGGTCAATGAAATGGCTACAATGTTTATGAGAATTACTTAGTGTTCAAAATTTTGGCAGATATGCGAGTTAGCTTTAATTTTTTGGTTGCTTTGACATGTGAACAACTTAAATTGGACGAATCAGTAGAATTATCTGTTTTACTTGATGTTGGTACCAATGTTCAAACAGTGGTGCCAATAAAGAAAGACAATGATGTTGCTTGGTATTTAGCTTTTGCTAAAAATGCAACTAGTAGACATCCATTAGTTGCCCATATAAGTAATAATTGTTTGGAAATATCTTTTTCATCTACTAGTGTACGGGAGAATGTTGATATGTCACTGAATATAGGTTCTTCTTCTGTTTCAAATGATGAAGTTATAAGAGACATCTCTTATTAGAGGAAAAATGTTTATATGAAAGTAAAGAAGTGCTTTCAAAGTGTTTTTGCATAATAGCAGTGAAGACCAACTTTCAATTTAGGACTACAATATCAAATTTGAGGTATCTTGAATTTAGATGTCTGCAAGAACGCTGCAAATGGTATGTAAGGGCATCTCGTTATAAGAAGAGTGATTTGTGGATGCTACGAAAATACACTTATGACCATGATTGTTCATTGAGTACTGCCCAAAGTTCTCACATACAAGCTTCTTCAACAGTAATTGGCAATTGTCTGATAGATGATTTTAGATTCATGTCTACTAACCATTCCATTCCTAAAGAGATTGTGCGTAAGAATCGTACAAATCTTGGAGTTAATATAAGTTACCAAAAAGCTTGGAAGGAGAAAGAACATATGGTAAAGATATTATATGGTGACATAGTTGAATCGTATGCATTGATTCCAAAATTCGTTGATAAATTGGTTGAATCTAACCCGGATATGATCAGTTTTGTATATCAAATTTAAATGCATTTTCAGATAGATGTGGATAGACTAATATCATAGTGTATCTAGATAAACCAATATTAACATCTTTCATATTCTTTCTGTTCTTTTTTGTTTGTGCTGATAGAAATGTGTTTGTAATTATTCTAGGTACATGCACTGCTTTAGAAATGGATGATAGTACTTATTTCAAGTTTTGCTTTATGGTTTTTGGTGCATCAATTAAGGGGTGAAAATATTGTAGACCTATTATTTATGTTGATGGGACATTTTTGAAGTGTAAGTTTGGTGACATCCTATTAACAACCTCATCACAAGATGGTAACAATCAAATATTCCCTCTTACTTTTGTCATTGTAGATTCTGAAAATAATGTATCATGGACATGGTTTTTTGAGAAGATACGAGGTAGTTTTTTAGAGCGGGCTAATTTAGTCATTGTTTCTGAGAGGCATCTTAGCATCTATAAAGGAGTTTTAAGAGTGTTTCCTGATGTTGAGTATTGTGTAAGCACAAAACATCTTTTAAGTAACTTGAAACTCCATTTTAAGGATCCACTACTTGATAAATATTTCTTTAGATGTGCTTATGCCTACACTGTCGATGAATTTGAGTACCACATGAGATGCATGGAGTTCGTTTGTCCAAATATCAAAGATTATCTTAGTAATGTTGGTTTTGAGAAGTGGTCTCGGACATATTCACGTAGACGAAGGTATAGAATGATGACATCAAATTGTGCAGAAAGTGTAAATTCAGTGTTTAAAGATCTTAGAGAACTACCTGTGGCTACAATGCTTAGTTCAATTAGGGATGTATTGCAAAAGTGGTTTTATGAATGAAGTAAAACTGCTTCTACAATGAAGAGTCGTTTAACTTCTGAGACTAAGAACATTCTGTGTTTAGAACATGAAAAGTCGAGAAGATTATTGGTAAGATTTTTTTTTAATCTCGAATAGTTAGAGATAGATTGCTATCTTTGTCTATCTGATAGATAAAGATAGCAATTTATCTGTTCCTATCTCAGATAGGCACAGATAGATTGATATCTATATATATCTGATGTATACAGAGATTGAAATCTATTTGTTGTTATTTTATTAATTATCCTTATTTGTCTTATGTATTATGTTGATCCAATTAGTACGATTGAATACCAAGTAACGGATGGAAATCAACAATTTATTGTGAAGTTAAACGTGAGATGTTGTAGTTGCCGAGTATGAGATGTTAAAGAAATTCCTTGTGTGCATGCTCTTGTTGTTCTACGAATACTTAATTTACATACTATTCTTATGTATATGAGTTTTATTATAGAGAAACACTATCAGCAACATACAGTGGTTGTATTCAACCTATTAGATCTCATTTTGATTGGAGAGTTGTAGATTATGTCATAAAAATATAGTAGAATATTACGATGGACTATCTTGTTGTACTCTATAAACGATCGTTTATGTGACTAAAATATTTGATAATAAACCCAAAAGATCTTCAAAGCATAATCGATCTTCAAAATTAAAAAGTTGATCTAACAATCGATTGAAAACAACCAAACGATAAAGTTTACTATTATAAACGATTGTTTATAACATACAAGTGATAATGTTAATTTTTTTAAACGATCATTTGAAAACATTTAATCGCTAACGTTAATTATATTAACTGATCGTTTTACAACATCTAAGCGATGATGTTATACAATTTAAACGATCTCGTAGCTAATGCAAAATGATTAAATGTAAATGTTTAACAGGTAAAAAACAGAGAAATTCTGAAAAGTTCTTATACATTGGTTGTAAATTTTATTACATGTTTCATTTTATGTAAATTTTACAGCACATGTTCATGCACGTAACGTGATGAAAATGGAAAAATGCTTAATACAATGGTATCGTCATCCATCATTATTTTTGCAAAGATTTGTCCTCAACGATATGTTTCGTAAGTTTTCATTAATTGCAATAAACATGTGACGACCCAACTCTTTATACTAAGCTGAGGTCATTACTACTTAAAGGAAAATAACTTTCTTAAAACAAAATTGAAAATAAAACAAATTTTCATAATCAAAACCTCAATTACTCATTAAAATCGTAAATAAACTAATGCATGTAGAAATAAATCTAAAAAAAATAAAATCCTAGCTCGGGCCCTATCTATTTTAAAAGAGTAATAATGAGAATGCAAAAATATTGAAATAAAAACTAATAACATAACGACGGAAGCAAAACGTTTTCCTATGGCACGCCACGTTTACTTCTTGTCATTCACCAGCTTTCATCTACCTCTACCTCTACCTTTACCTGTAAAATTAAATATTAAAGAATGAGTATAAAAATATACTAAGTAAGGGACCTACTACTAGAGTCCCGCTAGGTGTTTGTTAACTTTCTATTAGAGTCCTATAAAATTGTACCCCTAAACTGACACATTCCCGAACACGCGCGGAACATCTCTGGTCTTTAGTGAACCCAAAGAACATCTAGGACAAAACTGGTCTTTAGTGAACTCAAAAGAAACACTAAGACAATCGCGTTGTGAGTGACCCCGTCATGTCACTTATGTACATATCATCTCATACTGGATTGGTCATCCCTTCGGACTACACAGTCAAAAAGTGGTGATCCCGAGGGACACCCATTTGGGTACAACTTTAATAGATAAAGCTAACAGTACCCTATCCATAGCATGTAGCATAAAATAACATCATAAGCATGACATGAACATTAATTATAACATTCTTAATCATGAAATTAATATTTCATGCCTTAACATCAACATCATCAATCATCATCATCAACATAACGTAGTCATAGTCATCATAAACATAAACTCAGTCATAACTATCAGTCATCATATACATAAACTCAGACATAACTATCAGTCATCATAAACCTAAACTCAATCATCAATACATTATGCATTTTAACTACATCAATGCATAATGGAAAATTTCATGCAACTCTTACTTTAGTTCGAAGGTCTAGTAGGGAGAATCTCTTACCTAGAGATTAGCTTAATCAAAAAATATTCCTAACAGCAAGGTCAAGCTTCCCAAGAAAAATCCTAAACAGTAAGGGTAAAATATACTAAGTTCAATAACTTAATTAACAGTTGCTTAAGGATCCAAAAATCTATTTAATTCAACTTACCCAAAGTTGAGCTAGAATTCCAATTCAACCTTGATTGGAGAGAAATTTCACAGCACCAACTCCCAATTTGATCTAACCAGTACTTTATGAAAAATAATCTAATTTAATCCAAAATTAAATTATTTAGAGTCCAAAATTAATCTTTGTTGGGCATTAACCAAAACCCAATCAAACTTACCAAAAATAGGGGGGAAATACCAAAAAATAAGCTTAGTGGCTTAAAATGGCTTGGCGGCTCGGAAAAGGGGTGGAGACTCGCGAAGGTTGCGGCTGGCGTGCGACTAAAGAGAAGAGGGTGACTTGGGTTGGGCTTGACTGACGCAGACGACTCGGCGCAAAGAACGACTTGGACGCTGCAAGTCTCGATGATGGCTAGGGTAGACGGTGGCTCTTCGAACGACGATCAGATTGGATGAGATGCACAGATCAACGATGGATGATAGCTCATTAGCGGTGATTTATATGACGAAACGAATTAGAGAACGGGTAGAACGATCGGTAACGTAAGTGAAAGCTGGCAGTGTACGTGAGGCTTGGGACGATCGACGAATGCTCATGGTGGTTTGAGAACGGTGGCTAGTGCAACAGATGTACAGATTGACACGGTGTTTGGTTGTGTGACGAAGAATCGGCTGGACTGACGGCGCTGCTGCACGGTAGAAAGACGAGCGGAGAAGACCGACGATGGCGGAGGAGAAATGGCAGTCAGCTGGTGCACAACGATGGTCAGAGGAAGAGGGATGTCGACGACGACTAGGGTTTCAAGGAGGAAGATGAGTAAATTTCTTTTTCCTTTCACGCTTTACGAGGACTTCTTTAAATAAAGAAAATAATAATAATGTTATTATTATTATTTTTTCTTTTTCCCTTGTTCCATTCCCTAAAACAAAATAGATCTCAAACCTTCAATCTCTTCATTTAAAACCCATCAAATCCCCTCTTTAAACTCCAATATTCTCTCTCTCCAATCACATCACTTTATCTTTCCAAAATAATAAACCAATCTCTAATAATTATATGATATATAATTATTCCATCATTCCCTTAATATTAATTATATATATGTATCTATATATAATTACTCCTAAACCCACCAAAATTAAAACAACCAATAACATTCACATAAAACAAACAATTTCAATCATTAACTTCTACATTTCAAATAATTAATTAAATATTTTCTCAAAATATCCAATTAATTCTAATTTCTATAAAAATCAATAATTTCAACATAGTCAAAATACTTAAGGTAATTAAACTTAAAATTACTTACTTTGGGCCGTTACAAAACATTTTGACATTCGTTCCCTTCTCAAGAAATTCAAAGGCTTTAAAAAGAAGGTCTTCGTCGATGTTTGGCAATGCCTGCACAACTTCAATGGGCTGTGCAGTTGACCAAGTTCGTGCACAACCTCGCAAGAATTGTACACCAAATTCCAAAGATATCTTCCTTTGTGAATCCCTTCATCTTTCAACTTGGCTCGGAAGAGGCCTCGGAATCTAGGAAGTTTTTAAGAGCATACCATAATCTTTTGTAGACATTTTTGAATGCAGCTTGCACGTTGTTTTTTTTTTCTTGATCTTATCGTTCTTTGTCCAAATAGCAACATCTTGAATTTAAACATTTAAACCTTTATTTTGTCAGAATGAAGAAAAGTTTGAGGGAAAAACTATGAGGCGAAAAGTTGAGAATCTAATTGCTTGTGAGAATGGTTTTAAAGGATGATGAAGATGAATTGATGGAAAAGGAAGCGTTTTTTTGCGTTATACTTGTTGATAGGTTAATAAATGCGAATTGATAATCTAATGGTTTTTAATGAATGAGGAATAGTTTTACGGAAAAAATTGAGAAACTTAAGATTTAATGGTTTGTTAGAATGGTTTTAAAGGAAGATGAAGAAGAATGGATGAAAAATGAAGCGTCTTTTCACGTTGGACTCGCTGGCAAATTAATAAATGCAAAGTGATCATTGACAAAACGCGTTTTGACTATTTTTACCCACAAAGCCCTAAAACTCTACACATGGTCACCACGATCGTGCTAGTTTATCTAAACGATCCAGTTATACGATTTATGTGATGGTAATATATGCTAAAAGATTTATAATTTTGATTATTTACAACACGTGTATTGACTATTTTCACCCACAAACTCTAAATTTTACACATGGTCGCCACATGACCTTAATTCCCTAATTTTATGACTGAAATCACATTCATTAATTACACGTTAGACATAAATGATCACTGGTTTTTAACCAAAAGTATTGTTGTATATTCATTAATTACATGTTATACGTAAACGATGTTGTTATATATTTTACATGTAAAGGATGTTGTAATACATTTTACACTATGGCAAAAAGATATAATGTTAAACGATAATATTGTGTAGGATATTATTTATAAGATGTTATACATTTTACATATCAACGATGTTGTTATACAAGTTACGCGATCGTGAAGGATATTATTCAAATGACTGTGTAGTTATACGATTAAACGATAGTATTGTTGAATATAAACGATCGTGGTAATAAATGCAATTGACCCCGTTATACATTTTATAGGATAATGTAGTATATAAAAAGTGAAATAGGATACAAATTTCTCAAGTATAAAATAAAGAAATTTTCAAAGGTTAAATTTAAAGATTTAAAGCTTTACAAACACTATAAATCATCTCTAAAATATTAAGAATTTTTAGGTCGAAGGATGAAGCAGAATCAATATATTCTTGAGTTAACATTCTTCTTTCGTTTTTCTTGCTGTTTTCTTCTTGTGCTGAGATTGGTTGTCTTCGTATTATTTTTGAAACTTTTGTCTTTTTTGCTGACCACCATTATTTTCCTTTAGGTTTTCTTTAATTTCCCTTTTGTTTCCTTTTGTTTCCAATTCTTGACTGCTATCAGTGTCAAATTTTTCTTCAGTTTTGTTATTATCAACCTCATCATCTTCAATCAACTTTTGTTTCCATTTTGTTGTATCTTTTTTTATTTTCATCCCCTTGTTTTTCAATTTTTTTCTTCAACAATTACAATATTTCCCAACTGAATCTGGCTTCGTTTTGTTTTGTGTTCTTGCCTCCTATTTTTAACTTCTTTTTCTCCATCTTCAACTTCAATTGTCTGAATGTAAAAAGAGAATGTGCTGTCAAAATGATTGTGCAAGAAAATGTAGACAACTGTGCAATATAAAGATCATTTAAATATGTATACATAATTGTGTAAAATATATAGACGATTGTATAACATATATACACGATCATGAAACCAGTTGAGTAGCAAGGAAATTAAAATGTATGTAAACTAAATGAACAGTCGTGTGAAATATATAAACAATCATGTAAACTATATATAAACGATAATTTAACAAAAACAAACGACCCTTTAATATAAAGAAATGATCAGTTAACATAATTAAATGATCGTGAAACCAGTTGTATATTAAACAAATTAAAACCTGTGTCAATACTTGTGTTTTTGTTGTTTCTAAATGTATGATTTCGTTGTTCTCTTCTTCTTCTTCATCTATTTACAAGCACAAAAAGTAAGAATGTGTAGAGATATCATAAAGAAAACATATCCTGACAGAGTTAGACTTCTATCTTTGTATATATGATATAAATTATATTTTTGTTTGGAAAAGAATTAAACCTACGACAATATTTGTATTTTGGGTGTTTCTAAATCTGTAGTTGTTATTGTTTTCAAACTACTTTGTGTTTCCAAAACAACAGTTTCCTGTAAAGAAAAAGAAACAACATAATTGTGTTTTATTTGGAAATTGAGGAACATTAAACAAAACAAAGGAGTACATAATGAATAAGGCACTAATCGTAGAGCAATATGTTGTTGCATACTTCATCATTGTATTAACTTCTTCATCTTTATCAAGAAGATCAAGGCTACAAGTAGGTGGTCTATTTTTCTCCATAACTTTTGTACATGCAATTTCTTTCTCATTTTGTTGTTCTTGAAGTTTGGCTGAATGTGGTGGAACATTCAAGCTTCTCATAACCATTGTCAACATGCTTTTTATTTCTTTTATTCCTTGTTTAATAATATTTGTTTTGTTTCTATTTTTTCTTGATTTTTTTATATTTCTTATTTATTTTAAAATTTTATTTGTTTCATTATTTTTTTCCATTTCTCTCTCTCTCTCTCTCTCTTTTTTATGTTGCTCTGCCTTTCTTTTCTTTCCTGCTTCACAATATCTTTGAAATATTTCAAAATTGTTTGAGACTTTTCTTCTGATGAGTCTAGAGGTGTCATAGAGAACTACAAATAAAATGATATTAGATTATTAGTGAAAAAGTAGAAAATGTATTGATAAATAGTGATAGATTTATATCATGATTTATTCAAGATAGATATGGATATAAATTTTTCATTGTCTATCTAGATAGACATATAGAAAACATGCTCTAAATTTACTTACATTCTCAGATTAAAAAATGTTGATGTTTAGAGTCCTCCAGTTGTTTCCAAACATTTCCATGTTACAATGGCTGGTCCTTCAATTGCAAACTTTCTTCCAAACCCAACATCTAAATTGGAAAGTTTTAGTATTGTCTCAAAAGCCCAATAGACTAAAGCTAGGGGAAACCTTTGAAGGTATACAACATCCTTGTCACTATAGGATGCTTTTTTCAAGAATTGATATATCAAGATGTACGATAACCTTCCCCATGGATACTCTTTGAAGATTTCTTCATTATCCAATATGTCTAGATGTTGGAGATTTATGTGGTTGTGTTGTTGCTTGGGAGTTAAAAATGCTTCTAAGATATAGAGGTTAACTAGTTCTTTTTTTCAAAGAGTCTTCCTCATTGTAGAACGCTTTGAAAGTTCTTTCTATATCTCTTATTGTTATAAAGTCATCATGACGGAATATGACATTTTAAATGACATTGTTTAGACCATTTTCTTTTCTTTCTTTTAGATTTATCCCAGGGAATTTGTGACCTTTTAGTCCAGTCACAAAACAAATTTCTTCCAGCCCAAATTCTGCTATATGTCCATTGAAGTTGAAAGCAAGGACATTAGTTTTTGATGTATGACATTATTTTCTTAATAGAAAATTCAGGAATTGTGTTGGTATTTTGGTCATTTTAATGTTAAGGAACTGAACAAAAGGACTGTTTGTCAAAACTCGAGATAGAATTCTTTGGTCTATTTTGGACTTGATCCGATTCAATGTTTCTAAACTGTAGTATACTGTAATTCTAAGGTTTTTTTTTGTTCATTTTTCATAAAAATGGAAGCAGAACATTTCTCATTTGAAGGGGATCGGAGGGGCAGAGAATCAATATGCTAAGGCGCAGCTCAGTATGAATTAATTAGATATATTTAGCCTTACGGTAGTAGGGAAGGACTCCTTCCTTTTACATTTCTCCTATCTCCCTTCTAGGATTTCTTAATGAGACTAAAATGAGTTAAGGATTCGTAGGGAATTCGAGAACAAAAAATACTGAAAAGAGGAGGTTTCCTTCTTGTAAGAAGATGAAGAAGATCATAGGTTATAGTAGGATAGGCATCCCTTTCAGTTGTGTTTGCAGAAGGCAATACGATTAGATCGTCCCCTCACATACTGAGGATGTACTGATTCCAACCTAAAGAGAAAGCTCACTCTTACTTCACACTTGCTATATTTTTCTGGTCCAATCAAGACCATACCACCACTTCACTAGAAGCTCTCATTCCCTCAGACATCACTAGGACAAGGGTTAGAGATTTCAAAACCTCTCGCTCGAGGTCAATTTTTGGTTTTGTTCTCGTTGATTTAGTGGTTGGTCTTGCGAAGATGAAAACTATTATTATTCATAATATGTATAATGAATAAGTAAACTTTACGAATTCGGAAGTCAAAGGGCTCACTCACGAGGTAGAAACTTCCTACCAGAATCGGATCATGAACTTTCAGGGGAAGGAAGGCCAAAACGACTTGTTAATTCTACTGAATCTTTTTATTCTCTTCTTTTAATTTAAATTCACAATATAAGAAAATGGATCTGAACGATATATAAAAAGATGCAAAGGAACAAAGCATGACGTACTTGATTGGGCTAAGGGTTGCTTTTGAGGTCCTCGTAATTGGAAGAGGTTTCTCAAATTTGAAAGAAAAAGCCCAAGTTCCAAACCAGTACACCAAAAAACAAAAAGAAGTGAGCCTTCAGATTGAAAGAACATAACAAATAAGATTAGAAGAGTAGCTAAAAGGAAGGAAAGAGATACAAAAGACATGTCTTAAGCATTAAGGTAGAATTGGATTTTGATGTCTTAGGAGTCCCACAAAGAAGAAGTTAGGAGCTTCGCTTCGAGCCTTGCGATCTGAAAAGATAGATAGATCCCCATACGTCCCAACCCCAACCCTGGTGGGGTTGAGGGAAAGAGGACGCTTCATCCATCCATGAAAAGAGTAGGACATCTTCTTGGTCCTAGATCCTATTTTAGGGTGGGTTACACAACAAGCACTAGAGAAAGGTATGCTTCAAGGTCTGTTGGAAGAAAAAGAGCTCCAGCCACTAAAAGACAAGAAGAAAGATATTCCATGATCAGATTCTTAATCATTTTTTTTATGGGGGTTTACACCCGTTTTCTAGCTTTGTCCCACTCGAGCGGACAGATTCTTTCTCCCTTTCTCTAGCAGTTACTCATATCATAGTGAGATGATAGAATTCAAAGAAGAAAAAAGAATCTGACCTTTGAAGAAGCGAGACACCACTTAACTCGGGGGAAGAGGAATTCAATAACTCGCCCTAAGCAGAAGAAATATGAAAACTGACTAGAAGAGTTAGAAATGGAAACAAGTCAAGAGTGCTCTTTTAGTTGAGGTCTTAATAGGTTCAGTTAGAGGAAGCTAGTAGCTCCCCCCCTTTAGTAGAGAATAAGATGGCAGATGAATTAGACCTTTCCTTCTAGTTAAGGAGCCCACGGAGTGGACTCATCCTTTAAGAAAAGCCTCGGACTAATTCTCAGTTGCGAAAGTGTGAAGGAAAAGATAAGGATCCCCGTTACCGAGTTGAGAAGGTGGGATCAGCCAATTTAGCAGGATTTCTTAGTTCAATTCGCAATTTGCAAGGCCTTTATGATTTTCATAAATATTCAAATTACTATGACTTCGTCTTTTTTCTTTTAGGCATAGAGGTGGAGATTTGACCGAGAGCCTAAAGAGGGGAGGAAAGAACATCTTCATCGAAAGCTCCCTCTATCTCTAATAAAATGAATAGTGAAAAAGAAAAGGGAAAAGAAGATCCTGATTCAATGAGTAGAAGGGAAGAGGGTTGAGAAGGAAGAACCTCTTTCTTCTTCCGATCCTCGCTGTTATTGGTAAAGCTTATATTCAACGCTTGAAAAGCTCTGGACTACTGATTCTTGATTCGCCTCTCTTGGCTTTGTAATGTGTGTCACTAGTTCAACAAAGGAAACTCTTTGCTATTCTATTATCTTAAAGTCTTGTCAGGGTAGCAGGTCCCTTGTGGTATAATTCAATCTTTAGGAGAAAAAGGGACAAAGAAAAGATTCTCAAATAGATAAGAAGGATATAACATAGAAAAGGATGCTTTGCACGACGTGCAAGCCACTCACTTAGACGGACACGAAACAACTCAATTGAACTAGGGTGACCAAGAGCACCCTTAGGTATACCCTACGTAAGTCAGAAAGAGAAAGCCTATCCTTCAAGTTCTAGTTTCAAACATGAAATATGAGCTATTTGATCTTCTTTACCGAAACTATTGAGATCTTCACTAGGATTTTCACCTGAGACATCGAATTTTAGAGACCAACGTTCTATCAAACTGAACTAAGAGCGCTTGAAAATAATGATAATAAAGGGTGAAGTGTTGGAATTTATGTCATAAAACTCGTAGTTGGTAGTTAAAATTATATTCTATTCAATGAAGTGGTTATTAATGACTTATTAGTGAAAATAGAATAGTATATTCTTAAATCCAATTAACTAAGGTCCCGAGGCTACCTAATGTAGATTTGAGCTTTATGTAGAGATATAAATGTGGAACAAGTTTGAGTTTATATCTCAAACGGTTTATAGTGTATGAATAAGGTTGGGTGCTTTATTTCGGAAACACTATGGATGCGACCCACTCTGTATTTAGTACAAATTATGTGATCCTAAATCATTTATGTAGAGACATAGGAGTGGGGCATCCCATGAAAAGAGTTTGCATAAGACTAGAACCATGAAATAGTCAATTTTAAGCTGAATATATAAACTGACTATTTCGATTATGATAACCTAGGTAACTTAATCTTAATCCCAAGCTAACTATAAACTTCTATTCAAACGGTATTATCTTTAGATCTGCATAGGTGAGGGCAACTCAATAGTGCTGACCCAATAAGCCTCATATTTTTGAGGTAAGACTGGGTGGATGACTAGGGACATTAGATGCAAGACGGAGTTCACTCCTACTCGTTTTGGGTTAGTAAATAGGTTGTTCCCTTAAGAACTAAATCCAAGTGTTGAATAAGGGATCCTACCTCTCATTGGCCAGAGAAGAATTCAGTTTATAGGTTAGATCTTAAATCAATTGTTCAATAATGGATCAGTGAGTCTTAAAGAGCAAGATGTAGTCTTAAGAGTAAAACAATATTTTAACCCAGCCAAGGTTACGAACTACCTGTAAAGGATTAACTTACTTATTATGGTTATATCAAATGGATACAAATATATCTATAGTGAGGGGAGTGCAACTACGGGACTTTAGTGAAATGACCCATTAGTTAAAGAATGTTGATTAGCTCGGTCTAAAATGGTTTAGACAGTTAATCTCAGATCGTTGGTGCCCATGATCTATAGGTCCATTAGATTCTCCTGCTAGCTCATATGGAATTAACTTAGTACAATATGTTGGAACAATTCAAATTGTTTGAATTAGGTAGAAAGAGAGAAACCGATGAATATATTTGATATAGTTATTGGTTATAGAGTTTTAAGTTTAAATGTAATTTAAATATTAAAAATATGAACACAAATACATATTCGAAAGCTCGAAATTGATGGGAATGGTCAAAGTTGTGAAAAGTGAAAATGTTGACTTTGACCAAATTTATATTTAAATGTGATTTGATTTCATAAAAATAAATGCAGATTCATGTTCAAGATGTTGGATTTAGTCAAAACGGACAAAATGGTAAAAAGCCAAAATATTGACTTTTGATTTGAAAAAAATCAAAGTTTGACTTTGACTTAAATGGTCAAATAACCGTATTACCCTTGGACTAATGTTAGTGGGAAAATCTAACATTTTGCTGGATAATCCCACTAACATTTAGTGGAATAGATGACTACGGGAGATGTAAACACTTAGCCCACTAAGTTTCACTAATTGTTAGAGGATTATTATGTGTTGAGATCTAAGAAAGTAATTACATGCAATTTTGCATGCAATTTTTCTTATTTAAAGGGCAATTTTCATATCTTTTAGAACTTTTTGGTAAATTTTTTTTTTTTAGTTTTTACAAAACTTTACCAAACTTTTCTCTCCGTTTCAACCTAATTTCCACCTCTAAATTCAATATCTCTCTAAATAGTTTTCCCTTAACGAGTCCCACAACCCGATTCTAAGTTCGAAGAATAGCGGGTCAACACTAATGATAGTCCGAATTCGTGGTCATGAGAAGATTTCAAGGATTGGAAAGCTACGAAAGTAAGTTTTTTCCTTAACCCTAATTTGTTTTAATTAGGGCTTTCGAAGCATGTTAACTTCTTATCTTGAGATTTGAAAATGGAGGGTTAGACTTATAAGAATTACAAAGTTGTTAGTATATTCAGTGTCAGAATTTAGTTAAGATTGTCTTGGTTCAAAGGAGGAGTGATCGACTACCCTTCTGTAGAGGTTATTTTGAACCTTTAAAATATCGTTGCAAAATATAATAATGATGGATACCTTATTAATGTTTACTAAATAATTGTTTCTTAAAGGATTGTAGTTTTTTCATTAAATAGAGTATGTTCTGTTTTTTAGCATGAATAACTCAATAGTACAACTCTTAGCTTCTGAGAAACTTAATAACGATAATTATGCAACTTGGAAATCATCTAAAATACTAGTTGTAGATGATTTAAAGTTTCTTAACTGAGAAACGTCCTTGAGCCCCAGCCTTAAGTGCTAACTGAAATGTTCGTGAAGCATATGATTGATGGGTTAAGGCCAATGAAGAGGCCCATGTTTATATTCTTGCCAACATAAATGATTTTTTGGGAAAGAAACATGAATTCTCAGTCACGACTAAAGAGATTATGGATTCATTGAGGGAATGAAGGAAGAGACTTCTGTCAGAGAACATGTCCTAGACATGATGATGCACTTCAATATCGCTAAACTAAATCTAAAATTGTTTAGATAGATATTTCATACTTAAAATTGTTTTGTATGCTTCTCAAAAAATTGAGAAATTTTGATCCATTCTTCTGTTGTGCATGTATTGTTTATCCATCATGAAGACCATTGTCAAAACTGAGATATTCAAGGGCGTCCTAGGCGCATCCAACTATAATCTTAAACTATAATCTTCCTTTTTTTCCTCTCAGGTACAATACTTCTTCTTGAGTGAATGCTTCATTCGTCTTGGTTATGCATAGGAATCCATTCTTGCTTTGGTTCTCATTCTTTCGATTACCCATCTTGTGTTGAAGGGATATCTATATGATCCGATTGATTCGCCCTGGTATGAATCTGGATGCCACTCTGAACCAACAACAATTTGATTTGATGACCAGAGGGCGATACTCCTCTTCTTACTCGGTGAAATAATATGATAGTGCCTTTTTTTTCCTTGGATTTTTCTGAGCTTTTTTATCCGTGAAAGGCGCCTAGCTAGTTTCCTTTTAGAATAAGTTGATTCTTGGATTTATTTATCCTTGAAGTACTTTTTGATTTAGCTAAGAGTTCTCAAGCTTTTCTTTCATCTTTTTCATGAACGAATCGGGAGGGCATAAGAAAGGCACATCCTTTTTCTTTTTCTTTCTCTTTTTTTAATCTCATTTTAAATAAAGAAAGAATCCAATTCCCCCATTGAAAGAGAAAGATAGTTAGTAGTAGGGGTGTTTACGGTTTGGTTCGATTCGGTTTAAAGCTCAAACCGCATCGAACTTTAAAATACAAAAAAAATCTCATTGGAAACCTCACCGAACCGTTCACCTTTGTCAAACAGAATCGAAACTAAACCTCTTATACATAAATAAAATCGAATCGAAACTGAACCACTTTTGTATAAATATTGGAATCGAAATCAAAGAGCATAAATATTATTTTGCCTTTAGTTATTGGATCTCGGGCCTTAGTGGCACGGAGTGCCACTAGGATGAAAGATTTTGCTTTTAGTTATGCTATATCTATATATAATTATATATATATACTTAATTATTTATACATATAAATTTTTTCAAATAAAACTGTTCTGTTCGGTTTTAGAATTGGTTTAATTTCTTAAACCGAACTGAACCACATACGAAGAGGTTTTAATTTAAATGAAATTGAACAAAATTGCATGTATTCGATTTTGGTTTCGTTTCATTTTAATTGCGGTTCGATTTTCGATTCGATTCAGTTTTTAATCATTTTTTTGAACACCCCTAAACCAAGACTTTGGTATGACTTGCACTTATATAGGTTAGATCATGTCGAATCTATCCTATTACGCATGAGAATTCCTTCAATCTTTCGACTAGCCTCAACGAGAGAAAAAGTACTCTTTCTAGTTCCCAAAGACGGAAGCTATCACTAGAGTGCAAACCCCACCCTTTGTTCATTGAGGCGGTTCACCTGCGGAGTGGGGGCCCAGATTCCTCAGCCTAGACTTGCTCACTAGCAAGATGAATATGCTCATACTAGCTCTAAGAGCTTAGCAACTCTATCAGTGGATGGTGCCTCCTTTTAATATTCATAAAAGTCTTTTTTCTCTTGCTCCTTTTGCTTTAAGCTCTCATGTCTTCGCTTCTCTTCTTGTAAGTCTATACTTGTTCACCTCTTGGGAGGCTAGCAACCTCTTTTCCTTAACCCAGCTAGCAGTTGTGATGCGAGATAGGTTTTTCTGCTTTATATCCTACCTATCCATCCAAGATAACCCCTTGTCAAGAGTTTGTGAACTACGTCTCCTTTCATCTTTCGCTAGCGTAAGACCTTATTTATCTCTTTCTTTAACAAGAGCAAGAAAGAAAACTGAAGGGACAAAAGCAGCCTCGATCCGCCTTATTATCCTATTTTTTATTAATTAGTTTACGATCATTATGGGCCTATAGTCCGTGAGGCATCCGTGAGGACTCAGAAATTCCACACCAAAAGATTTGAAGCGAGACTGAGAACAAAGGTTGCTGCTTTGCTCCTTTTCTTTAGCTCGAGCAACTGAACTCCTTTTCTCTGAATTGCTTCCAACCCCGTCCGAAGGACATGTTTATATCTATATTAACCATGATCCATACATAAAGTACAACTCTAAAAGGAGTGGAAAAGCTTGATGCCGTCTTTGGTCCAAAGCTTCTTGGCCACCTTATTCGTGTCAGATATCATTTGAAAATAAGAAGAACAAAGGATTTCCTTCTATTCTTCTTGAGTCTAAAATCCTACAACAAGTCTCGCGCTATGTGGGCTACTTCCCTTTTTACAAGGACAATTAAGAGTACTGCCACAGGGAAAAGAGGCTTGAGGTGCTTTGAATATGCTTCTGGTATAAATACCACTAGTAAAAAGAGCTAACGTGCTGAAACGTACTCTTGGGCTACTTCGGCAACTGACCCTACCTATTATACCTTTCGATCTCAACCCTTAGGGAAAGCCTTCTTCTAAGCCTCGTCTGATTGGGAAAGTGAGAAACCCTTCTATGGGAAATCCTTATTCTCAACCTCTCTAATCCCAGTGGATTATAGAACAGAGAAAGCAAACCTTATTCCCGGTTCAAAAAATGTTGGAGCTAAAGCTCGAATCTCTCATTGTATTCTTATCATGGAATCAGTCCGGTCAGGTCAAGCGACGCTTTATCTCGCTCCTTTGAACTCTTTATTTGCTGCTTCACCCAGCTCATTGAATCGGGTAGTTCGAAGTTGAAGTTACATCAGTCTTGCATACTCTGAATGTGGGAAAATATGTTTAAAATGAAGAATGAACTAGGTTCTAGCCTATGCTGAATGAAAGTTGGGGCTTCTACCCTTGTTATCTTTCAAGTGGCAATCCCCTCTCTGTCTTCCTCCCATAGGTAAGAGCGTCCATCTGGTCTAGGCTTTGCTTCCAGATCATCCCTCTCTTGGAAGTGCTCTGTGGGCTTCATCTGTCCCTACTTTTTTAGGTATGGATGGTAAGATAAGAAGCCAGAGGATAGGCTTTCTCCCTTGTTCAGCCACTTATTTCTTCGAAACAAGAGAGAAAAGTGATTTTCCTCCTTTTTCCTAAAAGGAACAAGAAGTTGAAGGTTTGAATTTCTAAAAAGAAAAATAGAGCGAAAGATAAAGAAGAAAGCTCAAAAGGAGTGTTTCCATTTCTCAAGGGGTTGAAAGTGTGAATGGGTAGGTGTGCATACAAGGGTTTTGGAGACATACTATTTGCGCCCTAGAAACGGGGATTCCTAGATGAGCTCTATCCACACAGGTTTTAAGTCATAGATTATGACACCTTATCCTGCACTCTTTCTCGATTAAGAATCAAATGACTAACCAAAAGAGGAAGATTAGTTCATAGCTTGGATGAGATTACATAGAATAAGCCCCCCTTACGAAGTTAACCCCAAAAAATGGAAAAAGAGATCATAGTCTGCAATCCTTTATTCAAGAATGAGATACCTTCCTAGAAGTCTTCCAAGGTCGAGTAACTAGTGATCTGCCATGAATAGAATAAGACGCCTTTTCAATTGGGACAAGGATAGGCTAGCTAAGCCCTAAAATGTTTCTTGAAAGTCGATCGAAGAACTTGGTATCGACCAAGAATACGAGGAGGGGACATGGTATCCTTCTAGAAAGAATGAGAGGGAAAAAAGAAATCAAGTAGGGAGAACCCTAGTAATCTTTTTCTCTTTCAAGGCATAGACAACCTTTCACTCTTCCATGTCCCGCTGGGAATTCCGAATCGAAAAAGAGGCAGATCTAAATATGGCGAATGAGCGACTGGCTTTACACCTCGTACGTATGCGGACGAGATTCCTCTTCTCTTCTTGCATCCCCAACCTCACTGTCTGGTCGGTGGAATAAAAATCTTTTTGGGCGCCTATGTGGGAATTTTTGGCTAAAAGGGAAAGAACAAAAGAAAGAAAGGATGCCTCCTTAAATTCTTTGAGCCTCCGCGTAAAAGAAAAGCCTAAAAGAACATTCCGTTCATTTCACATCTTAATACACAAATATTTTTATTTTCTTTCGTTGAGCTTCTTTCTTGGGTCGACTAAACCTCATGCTAGTTTATGTTTAGGTAAATGAAATGGTATTCTCATAGCAAGTGGAGTTATAGATTTTTCAATTTATGAGAGGTAGTATGAGATCTGAAGGCTTAAAGAATTTGAGAAGTCCCAAAAAAAGTATGAGAGGAATCCTAAAAAGTGGGATCTTTTACCCTTAATTTTCAGTATTCCGCAACCTTAAAGCTTTGTACTTTCAAAGTAGATAAGACTTGGGTGTTCTTCTCTTACCTACCCTAGCTCCTTCCTACCAGCAGTTACCAAGAACAGATGTAGGTTGTTCCCATTTAACAATAGCTTCTGTCTTCTAAGGGTCAACCTTGATTCCATCAGCAACCACCACATGACTTAGGAATACACCTTGATGAAGCCAAAACTCATACTTGCTGAACTTTGCATATGATTGTCGCTCTCTTAGAATCTGTAAAACAATTCTAAAATTCTTCATATGTTTATTCATGTTATCCGAATATACTAAGATATCATAAATAAATACTGTAACAAACTGATCCAAATAAGGATGAAATATCATGTTCGAAGATCCATAAATACAGTAGAAGCATTAGTCAACCGAAATGGCATCAATAGAAACATGTAATGACCATACCTGCTATGAAAAGCAATTTTAGGAACATCAGATTCCCTAACTTTCAGCTGGTGATATCCAAACCTCATATCAATTTTAAAGAATACTGAAGCTCCCTTAACTTGTGCATCCCACGGAGAAATACTGGATTGGATATAACCCTTCTCAAGCAATTTCTTGATAGACTGGCTCAAAAATTGGTTTTATTGATTAGATCGGCACAATCTGATCCAGAAAAGAAGTATGGGATTGAGCGACTGAAAGCCTTAGGTGCTACCACTTTTGCTTGAACAACAAATCCCACTGATGCTGAAGCATGGCTTACTTTGATAGAAAAGTGCTTTAGAGTAATGAGATGCTTGGAGGATTGAAAGGTAGAACTTGCTGTTTCTCTATCCAAAATGACACTGAAGATTGGTGGCACATGATAGAAAGTAGACGAGGAGCTACAGGTGATATAAGTTGGGATGAGTTTAAAAAGGCATTCTTTGATAAGTTCTATCCCTGCTTCTTCTGTGATGCAAAACAAAGTGAGTTCTTAAGGTTCACTCAAGGTTTAGTGACTGTTGCGAAACATGAGAAGAAGTATATAGAATTATCTAAGTATACCACTAGTGTGATTGAGGATGAGGCGGAAAGATGCAAGAGATTTGAAGAGGGATTACTAGAGGAAATTCGTACTCCTATGATAGCTTGTGTAGACTGGGTTGATTTCTCTAAATTAGTGGAGGCGATACTAAGGGTAGAGAAAAGTTTAAATGAAAGGAAGAGTGAAAGAGAAGCTTCCAAGAATGTACGTATGTTTAACATGTCGATGCATCGAAACTGACTAGGTAATGGAAGAAGTGGAAGATTTGTACCGGGGGTATCTAGCAAAGGAAATTTTAAGTCTCACTACAGTGATTCTTCTTTTTCTAAATTGGGATTAGGTGCAAGAGTTTAGAGAACGAGTGGTTCTAGCAATCTTATATCTTCTGTAAGAGGTTCTCATGTTGCTTGATCTGATAGGGTTCTATCAGAGTTTGGTAAGAGTAGTGTATGTTAGAATACGAGTAAAAAGTGAGCTAACAATGACTTACCTCTACACTTTCAATCTTTGCAAATATTTGAGTTTGGTTAAGGTCACCTAGCTTAGAAAGAAATTGTCAAGCCTACATAAAAATTTAATTTAGCAATCAATATCCTCTATTCTAATAATCAACATAGTCAAATCACCCACAGTCGATCATTTATTTAAAGTGAAGACTCAATGCAAGGAAATAATACTTGTCGAACATCTTCCACATGTCTAGCATGTGACAGAGAGAGGACGTCAATCTTGTTTTTTACTCCCCACGTAGCTATGATCTAAAGTCACCAGTCAACATCAAAAAATACTATGAGCTACCAATCATGTTAAGGTTGTATAAGCTAATTGCAAGCAATCAATTAGAGAGACTTAACAGGCATAAGAAACAGGAAACCGAAGAATGTTACTCTTTGTCTTTCTCAGTAAGTGTTGGAAGATCAATGTGAATTTCAACAACATGCAAAGTGTACATTGTACCAACCAACGTGGTAGAGTTCTTTACCAGACAACCAACATCATCTCCTTTCACTTCGACAACCTAATAAATCCCCAACAGACATAACTCAGCATAACATCATCTACCACGATTCCTTACGGTGAAATTTTTTTTGAAGATCGCTACCAATATGCTCCATTACCTCCAACCAGACAGATGTTTCACTTCCAGTAAAGAGGTACTGACCAAGAAAAAGGGTCTCCTTTCTTAAGCACCTATACAAGAAAATTTCAAGTTTAGTAATATGAAGGAGATCACTGTATAATCAATGCAGTGAAGGAAAGGACGCCTATCTTTTATGAAGTATGACTTTGCAAAATACCTTATTTGCATAAACTAAAGAATATTAAAATCTCAACCTCTTATCAATCTTTAATGAAAAACTCATGTGTCTTTGCGATGCAATTTTGACTGAGAGTAGATTGCATCAGGCAAGAGACACGATGCATACATGTAATTAGATCATTAATACAGTCAGTTAACATTGGTTTAGTTGATGATTTTAGATTAAATAATAGTTTAGATTTATTTGTTTGTTTGTTTTATTTTCTTGTAAAACAACAAATACCCGCTTCTAGAAATATACAAGGGGCTTTTGAATATCAATTTAAAATAAAACTTTAATTCATAGAAAGTTTTTCCTGAACTTCAAAGGCTACAGATTTTCCTTGTTTGGCTGTGGATTTGGCCTAATCTCAAATGTTCCACAAGTAGTATGAAGTTTTATAGTATTTCCCAACCTTTGAAAATCCACCATAATTTATAGGTAGCAGCTCTGAAGATGCCTCTAGTTCTTGATTGGGTGTTAGAACAACAAACCCATCTTCCTGAAATGAGATATAATTCTCACTTTAGTTACAACCAACACCTCAGGACCCGCTGTATCCAGCATAACCTGAAAAAAGCAGAAGAATTATCTTACTTATTCTTTGCCCAAGTTATTAAGAAAATGGTAGGAAAGTTCAAATGATAAAATATACACTCAAACATATTAAAAACGAACATACAACACAATGTTTCTTGGTGCTTTTAACAGCCATCTTCAAATTTTTCGAAGTCTCTTGATGGTAATTCGGACTACCCTATGAAAAGTCGAATCGAGCAACTAGCAGCCACCAAAGAAAGAATAGAAAAATAAAAGTTCCCTACTTTAACAAAAGAAGAGTTGCTAAGGAAGCCAACCATACCGGGCATTCCAGCCGTCAAACAAGCAGAAATAACTTGTACAGATCGAGAGTTAGGACCCAGAGTACCAACAATCTTAGTTGTTGTTGGAAAGAAGCTCTGGAAAACAGGAAGGCAACAAACAATAAAATTTTAAGGGGCCTCAAATACAAGAAAAAATGCAACTTTGGAAGTTAGTAGTGTAGAGAAAGAAAGTAAGAGAAGTCAGTTCTGGCTTAAATAATCCTTTTTGACTCCTTCCCAACTTCTCAGATGCAATTGAACCCCTTGAAAATGAATATGATGTGAGTGATTGTTACTAAAGGAAAAAATAGTTTACTGATGATGAATTTAAGTAGCCTTTCCTTTGTAATTGAATGATTTAAAGAGTGATCTAATGAATGTTATTATAACTAAATGAGGGGAGAGAAACTCGACCATGGAGAGAAAATAGACAGTGAATGAAGTACAAAAAAAAAACAAACTGGCAAATGCAGTCATAGTTAAAATAAAACCATCTTCAAAAGTAGTCATAACTCAACCAAATGGCACAATATTTTCTATAAACCCAACT
Source organism: Cucumis melo (assembly GCF_025177605.1). Taxonomy (NCBI): domain Eukaryota; kingdom Viridiplantae; phylum Streptophyta; class Magnoliopsida; order Cucurbitales; family Cucurbitaceae; genus Cucumis; species Cucumis melo. The sequence continues at coordinate 17,708,067 of NC_066860.1, forward strand.
TCTTTTCACTTTTGAAATGTTCAATTTGTGTTAGTTCCTACACACAAAAAGGTCTCAAACTCCTAAAATGGATAGAACTACAGGGCTACAGGTTATAGTATTTTTGTGAACCTAAAGCAATTATGAAGCATAACCAAGTAGCAAACACAAACACAAACACTTGATGAAACTTCTAACAGTCACAAAAACTTTGGAAGTTAGTAGTGCAGAGAAAGAAAGTGAGAGAAGTCAGTTCTGGCTTAAACCCCTTGAAAATGACCATAACTAACTCAAATTACAGTAAAAAATCAAATTGAGTGAACATATGGCAAGTGGGTTCAATTCATTTTACCACAGAAAACTATAATACAAGTTCTTTCACTACTTAAAACCCAAATTTCGTGAAAAAAGTTTGAATAATGTTCAAAACAAATATAGGCTTTTTCTTATCGGGTTATTTTCAAAATAAATTATTTTAGAAATTAAAGTTTTGGGTAAAAAATAAAGCTAAAATTTTAAAAAAAAACATAGCACAAAAAAAAAAAAAAAAGGAGTCATAGAATTTTAAATATGTATAAGAACTATAAATTAAAAAAAAATCTTGATATGAACTAATATCTTTTCTTCCTTTGTCGTAGGTTCTTAGTAAGGCTTAGTTCTTTAGTAGGTAGTCTTTTAATGCTTCTAACCTTGCCTCCCGTAGTAGTCCTCTGGAGCGTAGGAAGAAAGATGTAATTGAGTCGATATTAAGGCGCGATAGCGAAAGGACTGAAAAGGTGCGAAGGAAGTCATCAACTTTCTCGAAAAGACCATAAGATAAAGGTGAGAAGGAGAGGAGTGCAAGAAAGGTGAGACTGAAGTTAGAGTTATGAGAGAGACTTAACTTAGAAAGGAGGGAGCCAAAACTAAGAAATTTCAGCAGAAGAAAGGTCACTAAAAGAGGAAGGTCCATTCCCAGTTGAGTCAGAGCAAGAACAAGACAGACTAATCTTTCTCCAAAAACTGTCAAACTCGATCGGGAGCCAAATAGGGAACCCCGGGCAAAGGACCAATTCAGAGCAAGAACAGAGACTAGCCCTCCCTATCTATCACAATAAGAAGTTAAAGAGTCCCACTCCGCAGTATCATCCCGTCTAAGTAGGTTAGAAGGAAGGAGCCCTTATCTGGTTGCCCACGTAGCCGTTGATAGGTCAAATAAGTCAATAGAGGTCATCCATGAGATCTTGCCGATGCATTAGAGGAATGTCTATCCCAATACTAATCAGTCTATGAAATATGCTGTTAAGATAAGGAGTGGAACTTTCTTTATAGACGAGAAGAGGGTAGGCGATAGGAGCTGTTGTCCCTAACTGAGTTTGGTTAGGGCGAGTTCACGCTAAGATAAATAAGAATGAGAAGAAGAATCAGAAGGAACTAGAGCTAAAGAAGCCCACCGGTGGGTCTTAGGAAATGCCTTCGGCATCAAATTTCATCGCTTTAAGAACAAAAAGGACAATCACCTTAGCCATTCGATCTTTCATTCTCAAGATCGGATAGAAGCTGCTCTGATTTACTTCTTCTTTCCCCTTGTTCATATCCATCCTCCTTATTAGTTACGGGTTAGGAAGGAGAGGGGTGAAAGTGCTCGACTGAAAGGAGAGGGCCTTATCTGATATGCCTGTGAACCTTTGAGCGGAGAAAATCTAAGCCTGTCAGCAATACGAAGGTTGGGTGGAAGGCCTGAACAAATCTTCACATCTTAATCAAATGCATACAGAGTCTACCTCGATTTTAGTTTTCCCAGCAGTAGGAGTACCACAAAGATTATAAAGGATCAAAGACGTTCACTCCTCTTTTTCTTGCTGCTGAGTTGACTCGGGGAAGGTATGAATACCGTATTCTCTTGAATAGGAATCCGTCTCGACAGTAAGTGGGAGGAAGCCCAGAGTAGAGTGATTTTGAGTGATCGTACGTGGGAAGCTGGATAATGAGTTGGAGAGCTCAGCTGCTAAGTTTCATAAGTAAGCTAGGGCTGCAAGGGCCGAAGGCAAGCGACTTAAGAGGAGTGCAGAATGAGAATAGGAGTCAACTCGAGGAACTTTACCGGAAGAGAAGAAGAAGAAATTGAATGAGATCTTTCATGATCCTTATCTTTCTTTGACTATAGCGATCGAAGAATCCCCACGATCTTCGACGCTGCTGTTCTTTACGTATTAGTTCTTAGTCATATCGGATTATGACTTGAGAGGGCGAGACCGAAGTAATATTAAACTACCACGTACCGGTCTTCAAGTTTTTATTTGGAATAGAAGGATGCAAACTCCAAAATACTAGGTGGTTTTGATGATTTGAAAAGAAGAACCGGAGCGACGAAAAGTCTAAGAAAGATTACTATGGTGTGAAGCCAAGTGACTTAAGAGGAGTGCAGAGCTCAAATGATTTTCGTACTCGTTCGTCAACTCGACTCATATGTAATTGAGCGACCGGTCTTTCTCTTTTGAGAGGAAAAGGCGATTACGAGGTTCTCTTCCCGCTTGAGCTAGAATCCCAAAGTGTACAGCATATGAAAGTCCACGTAGCGTTAATTCACTCATCAATCTCATTCCCTAACTAAAACAAAAAGTGGACATCGGAAAGTCAAGGAGAGCCTCGACCCGTTCACGCATTCGAGTATACGTTTGAGACTATGTTCCAAGGACTGAAAGAGCAGAATATCGCGCCAATCCAACAAAGTAGCATAGCTCATGAAACCCAAAATGATAGGACGAGCGAGATTTTGAGTCTTAGATCTTGCTTCCTCTCCTTCTACAACTCTATCTCGCAAATTCCTCTCCTGTGGGTCTCTCCTTTGCCTTTCTTCCTCAACTAAGTAGTAGATAATCTTACGAGACTAAGAAATTTCAGGTATTCACACCGGGATTAGTTATTCACACCCTTCTCATCCATTTAACTTACAGTCTTCCTCAACCTCTAATGACAACTCCTTATGGAAGAAGGTTTGGAATGAACCCTATCTGTCCCAACCCTGGCGAGGCTGATGGCAAGAGGACAAGGCCAATCATCCTTATGCTAAAAAGAGCATCTTTGGGAAAGTGGAATCTTTGAGTTCTTTACATTTGTTCTTCCTTTTCATGACAAGTTCGTGTCGAATCACAGTCAGACTAAGAAAGGACTATCTTCTCAGATCTCATTCCCGACGAACAAAGCAGACTCGAGATTCTCTCCCTTAGCCTCTTTCATCGTTCAATGCCCATTATAGTAGTCTAGAATTTCTCCCTCTTTCACCTCTCTTCCCGCCAAAACTCTCAAAGAATCCAGCCTAGCGTAATAACCCTAGTGCTTTTTCTGTCGTCGGGTTGGACATCCCTGAATATCAGTCAAGAAGGCTTGTGACTACAATCAAATTACCGCTACGTGGGGAATTGCGGGCATTGAAAAGAAGAATAGGGCGAGGAGGCAAAGAAGAAAGACTGGTGGAAAGGCCTTTCCACGAGAGCGACCCACGGGGCGGGAATTCAGTCTAAGTTTAGGGCTCGATCCCATGTAGCAATGCAAAGCTAAAGATCCGAAGATGAGCGAGAAAGAAAGGGAAAAGGTTAGAATCAAAGGATGACGAAAGACGTCAGACCACATAGTCAAGTTAGAACAAGAATCAATCTCTCTCATTCAACCTCTAAAACACCAAGATCAGATCGAGGATCGCCTATCCTCTCCTTTAACTACTTCAGCCACTACCACTGAATCAAGAAGAACAGGGACGGCGGATCCCGCTGCAACTTCCCTTTCTATAATTTGATTCCCTTGCCTTCAGAGTCGGTCTTATGATAGGAGTTAATAAGTTCCTATGTCTATTCGCTCCTCTTTCTCTTGGAAACTCAACACCCTACTTTGCTCGCGATGGGGGCTATTAGGTTCTCTGAATGTGACCTTTATTGAGGCTTGGGATGTCTGTGCACCGGACACCTTTCCATAACGAAAGAAGGACCTGGAATCAAGAACCGCTACGTGGGGAGCAGACACACCGTACTCCATTTAGTCGCACCTGCACCCTACCTACCTTTTATCTCCTTCCACCCATAATGCTTTCCGAGAGAGATTCCCTTTCCGCTCCATGGGTTAGATCTCGCCTTTCTCAGCGGGGTCCATCTTTAACTACTTCCCTCTCGCATTCCTTCTATTTGGCATATAGAGCCCCTCTTGCATTTCTTTGCTGCTGAGTATAACCTCGTATTTTACCGAATTGGAATCGAGCCGCTCCGGACTTGCACTAATTTCTTTCTATATTATATAAATGCACTAATCACATTCACCTCTTGACTTGTCTTTTCTTTCTATTCCTTTACCTTGCCTCCCCTCAGACTTTGGACTAATATGGGTCCAACGAGTACTACCTTCAATCACGCTCCTGGGAGTAGACGACGGATGAAAGGGGTGGGCTTGCTCCCTTCTTTGCTTGCTCTTGCTCTAGACCATGTCTGAATTTAGGGATCAATCATTCGTTTCTATCTATGCTACTCATTTTCGTATCCACTCACAGAAATCTCTGTTGGGTTCGATCTTCGATCTATAGATCATTTTCACTTTCTCTTCTAGTTCAATCACTTCCATCTATAGATCAACTCTAGTAGAGGTTCGATCCGAGTTCGGGAGAAGATTTGGATAAGTCAGAAAAAGCTTCAAAGGTATGTTTTCTTTGAACCCTAACTAGTGTAATTAAGGTTGTGTTAGCATGTTAATCACTAAATTAAATTTAGTTCCAATTAGGGTAAAATTTCGATCTTGTTTTCTGCTATGGATGTTCATATCCATTAGAGAGAACCTTTAAAAAGACAAGTTGGACAGCCAAAGGTTGAGATGTGGTATGTTCCGAGAGGCATCAAGACAAGCTCTATAGGACAAGGCTAGATGGCCAAAATAATACTAGGCAAGGAAGCTAGGCATTTAGGAAATGTCAAGAAGCTTTTAAGAGGTTGGCATGCAGCCAAGAAGGAATGTCATGCAGCCAAGAGATGGTCTATGCAGCCAAGAGATGGTCTATGCAGCCAAGAGGGTAATTCGACAATATCCATGATTCACAATTCTAATATCTCAATCAATATTCATGGAGTTTCTTTAGTTGTCAATAAGTCAAATGTGATGTGGAGATTTAAAACTTTGAGAGAAAAAGGGTGATCAAATGATTTCGAAATTAAACAAGCAAAAATAAAAATATGTTGTGATAACTAGAGCACAATCTATCTAACTAAGAATCATCAGTTTCACAACATAATAAAATACATAGATATTAGGTATCACTTCATTAGAGAAGAAATTGAGATAAGAGAAATCGAAGTTGTCAAGATCCATACCTCGGGCAATGCTTTAACATGCTAACCAAGTCGTTAGAGAAAACAAAATTCATATGATGCCTTGATGTAATCGAATTTGAACTACTTGACAAATAGACCAAAGTAGTGATTTCCATGTTACTTGTAAAGGTGGAGGACGAAAAGAAATAAAAACAAAATACCTATTTTCTGATGTAACCATCAGGCTCATTGTCGAAGCATATCCTTTAAATTTCTACATACAAAAGAAGTCAAGAGTGAGGTTAGGAAAGATTTATTTTGTAAAATTCTTCACAAATTGAAAAGCAACAAAGAAGATAAACCTAGCCAAACCAGTTAACCTCTGTAGTTCTTTCTTCTTTCCCAAACCTTTCTTTTTATCATCTTCTTCTACTTATTAATCATTCTACCTTTAAACATCTTCTCTACCTGAAAGAGAAAGAGAGAAATTTCTCTTCTTTGAATGTCTGAAACAAAAGAGATTTTTTTTTATAGTTCTTAAATTTGCATGACTATAAGGCAGAGAGTAACTCAAGTTGAGTCCTTTGAATTTCAAGATAGAGCGCCTGTATGGTAAATGAAAATTAACATGGAATAATACTCTTATACAAGAAGATTTCACATTGTGTATGGGAAGAATAGTTGATAATCAACCAAGAAACAATCAAGAAGTTCTTGCGATAAACCAAGCATAGGAACAATCAAGAACAACCTCAAGATTTTCAACAATGGCATGAAAACAAACAACAAAACCTGTTAAGAAAGCAAGAATTACCTCAGAGTATTTTAGAATTTTCACCAAGAATTAAAGAACCTACATGATTACCTCAAACGATTGGAAACAGAAAAGAAGACCTTTATATAGATTCAAATTCTTCTAAGAGGAATTAATTCCTCAATCCTCATCCCAAAATTCTTTCAAGATTTCAGCCCCCAACTTTGTTTCAAACTCATTCAACATTACAAAAACATGAATCAAGAAAATTTTCAATATTCAAAAGAAGAATTTGACTCAAACAAAAGAGATGCAATTTCATCAAAAATTTCAAGTAAAAAAGACAATTATTTGCATACCCAATCTCAAATTCAGCAAACTTAGTTTTTTTTTTTTAAGAACAATCCACAAGAATTGCATGCAAAAAGAACCAAGATCGGATCTTATATTTGTATCCCTACCGGACCAACATTAAATTAGGGACTATATCAAACTTATTTTCATGAAGTATTCAAAACCTCTCAACTTAAACAGATTAACATTACTTGTCAAGATCGACATTAATATCGATTGCAAATGTTTCACAAATGGGAGCCATGGAGTCTCTCTCCCATTTCTCCATGAATCCAGTGCTCTTCTAGTTATGGTTCTTCCTTTTCATGTTAACTCACCTCCTTTTTCAACCTACATCTTTTAGAAATCGAACTCAATCGTGCAATTGGAACGAACAAAATTGGAATTCAATCAAGTCAATTCATTCTTGAAAATTTGAAAGCAAAACTACTTGGTTTTAGACTCACATATTCACATGTATATGTATGTGTGTACTGTTTTTTCTTGCTTGTTAACGTTTCCCTTTGTTATGTCATGCTTTAAAACTTAAAAATTTGAAACAACTTTCAACCTAAGAAAGAAACTCCATAACACAAGCAAGCAAAAGTGATTAATCACATTTTTGTTCAAATAGAGCTCACAATACCCTCCATAAGTCAAATGTGATGTGGGGATTTCAAACTTTGAGAGAAAAAGAGTTACTGAATGATTTCAGAATCAAACAAGCAAAAATCAAAATATATTGTGATAACTAGAGCATAATATATCTAACTAAGAATCACCAGTTTCACAACATAATAAAACACATAGTTAATAGGCATCACTTCATTAGAAAAACATTTGAGAAAATAGAAACCTATGTTGTCAAGATCCATACCTCTGGCAATGCTTCGACATGCTAACCAAGTTGGTTAGACAAAAAGAAATCAAAACAAAATACCTATTTTCTGATGTAACCATTAGGCTCATTGTTGAAGCACATCCTTTAAATTTCTACATGCAAAAAAAGTCATAAATGAAGTTGAGAGAGAGTTCTTTTAATAAAATTCTTCACACAGATTGAAAAGCAATAAAAAAGATAAACCTAACAGAACCAGTTAACCTTTGTTTTCTTTCTTCTTTCACTAACCTTTCTCTTCATCTTCTTCTACTTGTTCATTATTCTACCTTCAGAAATCTTCTATTTCTTCTCTTATGTACAATTGAAACAAAAGAGGAAAACTTTTGAGAGATCTAAGATTTGCATGACTGTAAGATGGAGAGTAACTTAAGTTGAGTCATTTGCATTTCAAGATAGAGCACCTATGTAGTAAATAGAAAATTAACATGGAAGAATCTCTTAATTATACAAAAAGATTTCACTTTGAGTATGGACAATTGGGTTTTAGAACCAATTGGAATAATAGTTGATAATCAACCAAGAAAAACACAACAGTTGCATCAAAACAAGCAACAAAACCTATTAAAAAACAAGAATTACCTTAGAGTATCCTAGAATTTCCACCGAAAATTGAAGAACTTATAAGATTACCACAAATGATTGGAAACAGAGAAGAAGACCTTTAGATAGATTTAGACTCTTCCAAGAAAGAGGAATTAATTCCTAAATACTCATCCCAACACTCCTCCAAGATTTCAGACCCTAACATTGTTTCATTCAACATTACAAAAACATGAATTAACAAAATTTTCAATGTTCTAAATAAGAATATGACTCAAATAAAAAAGAAATGCAATTTCATCAAAATTTAAGGGAAAAATACAATTATTTCCATATACAATATCAAACTCAGCAAACTTTAAGTTTTTATAAGAACATTCCACTAGAATTGACTATAATTGCATGCATTCTACTTAACCTAACCGACTGAACTCTAAGGGCAAGATAGGTCTGGTTTTGGTTACGCCAAAAGTGAAGAGTTCCCCACACAAGCTCTGATACTGAGGGAGCCCAACGCATTCTACTTGACCTAACCGGCTGAACTCTAAGGGGGAGCTAGGTCTGGTTTTGGTTAGGCCAAAAGTGAAGAGCTCCCCACACAAGCTCTGAGACTGAGGGAGCCCAACGCATTCTACTTGACCTAACCGGCTAAACTCTAAGGGCAAGGCTGGTCTGGTTTTGGTTAGGCCAAAAGTGAAGAGTTCCCCACACAAGCTCTGATACTGAGGGAGCCCAACGCATTCTACTTGACCTAACCGGTTGAACTCCAAGTGCGAGGCAGGTCTGGTTTTGGTTAGGCCAAAAGTGAAGAGTTCCCCACACAAGCTCTGATACTGAGGGAGCCCAACGCATTCTACTTGACTTAACCGGCTGAACTCTAAGAGTGAGGCAGGTCTGGTTTTGGTTAGGCCAAAAGTGAAGAGTTCCCCACACAAGCTCTGATACTGAGGGAACCCAACGCATTCCACTTGACCTAACCGGCTGAACTCTAAGGGTGAGGAAGGTCTTGTTTTGGTTAGGCCAAAAGTAAAGAGTTCCCCACACAAGCTCTAATACTGAGGGAGCTCAACGCATTCTACTTGACCTAACCGGCTAAACTCTAAGGGCGAGGCAGGTCTGGGTTTAGTTAGGCCAAAAGTGAAGAGTTCCCCATACAAGCTCTGATACTGAGGGAGCCCAATACATTCTACTTGACCTAATCGGTTGAACTCTAAGGGCGAGGCAGGTTTGGTTTTGGTTAGGCCAAAAGTGAAGAGTTCCCCACAGAAGCTCTGATACTGAGGGATCCCAACGCATTCTACTTGACCTAACCGGCTGAACTCTAAGGGCGAGGCAGGTCTGGTTTTGGTTAGGCCAAAAGTGAAGAGTTCCACACACAAGCTCTGATACTGAGGGAGCCCAACGCATTCTACTTGACCTAACCGACTGAACTCTAAGGGCGAGGCAGGTCTGGTTTTGGTTAGGCCAAAAGTGAAGAGTTCCCCACACAAGTTCTGATATTGAGGGAGCCCAACGTATTCTACTTGACCTAACTGGCTGAAATCTAAGGGCGAGATAGGTTTGGTTTTGGTTAGGCCAAAAGTAAAGAGTTCCCCACAGAAGCTCTGTTACTGAGGGAGCCCAACGCTTTCTACTTGACCTAACCGGCTGAACTCTAAAGGCGAGGCAGGTCTGGTTTTGGTTAGGCCAAAAGTGAAGAGTTCCCCACACAAGCTCTGATACTAAGGGAGCCTAACACATCTACTTGACCTAACCGGCTGAACTCTAAGGGCGTGGCAGGTCTGGTTTTGGTTAGGCCAAAAGTGAAGAGTTCCCCACACAAGCTCTAATACTGAGGGAGCCCAATGCATTCTACTTGACCCAACCGGCTGAACTCTAAGGGCGAGGCAAGTCTTGTTTTTGGTTAGGCCAAAAGTGAAGAGTTCCCCACACAAGCTCTGATACTGAGGGAGCCCAACGCATTCTACTTGACTGAACCGGCTGAACTCGAAGGGCGAGGCAGGTCTGGTTTTTGTTAGGCCAAAAGTGAAGAGTTACCCACAGAAGCTCTGATACTGAGGGAGCCCAACACATTCTACTTGACCTAACCTGCTGAACTCTAAGGGTGAGGTAGGTCTGGTTTTGGTTAGGTCAAAAGTGAAGAGTTCCCCATACAAGCTCTGATACTGAGGGAGCCCAACGCATTCTACTTGACCTAACCGACTGAACTCTAAGGGCGAGGCAGGTCTGGGTTTGGTTAGGCCAAAAGTGAGGAGTTTACCACACAAGTTCTGATACTGTGGGAACCCGACACATTCTACTTGACCTAACCGACTGAACTCTAAGGGCGAGGCAGTTCTGGTTTTGGGTAGGCCAAAAGTGAAGAGTTCCCCACACAAGTTCTAATACTGAGGGAACTCAATGCATTCTACTTGACCTAACTAGCTAAATCGTAAGGTTAAGCAAGTCTGGTTTTTGTTGAGTCATTTTTCCAGTGGCACATTTTATTACGTATAGTAATCACAATATTTAGAAAATGGATAGCATGTCTTCTACTCATTTCTAAGCTATAAAAGTATGCATTTTCAACATATTTAACATATTCAAATAACAAACACAATCACAAACTTGAGCTTCATGCTCAAAGGTTAGGCAGACATGCTTTTCTACGCTAAAAAACAAAGTAGGCATGGTATTTATTCTCAGAAAAATGAATTTTAAAATTTTTAAAATTTGGGCATTTTTGGCAAAATGAAAATTTTCAAAGGACATGGAACGTGCAAGGTTATAACCCCACCCCCCACTTAAAATTTTACTTTGTCCTCAAAGAATTTAAACCAAGATTCTAAAGATGGAAAAAAGAGAAGGGGAACAGAAAACCTCCCCTTGCTTGTAAAGGTTCCATGTTCGGTTATACTTCATTTTCCTTTATTCCTACATAAAAAAAAAAAACAAGAATTTCTATCAAATTTTATTAAAGATGTTAAACTAAAATTTTAAAAATATATAAACAGAATTTAAAAGAAAACCATAAAATTTTGCACTGTTTAAGATCGATCGTGCAACCGTACTTTCCCTAATTTAACCTGGATCAATGGCCAAGGGTTTCTCAAATAGTTTTAAACCTCACCTAGAAAACCTTCAAAACTTTTATTCCATAAGTCTTATATTTGTCCTTATTCAAGCATTGTCCTTACTCCAAGAACAAAATTGACCATTCAAACATGTCACTTTTAAGAGTTTTATTTGTTTTTTGGTCTCGATATATTCAATTCGAAGATAGTCTAGTAAAAAAGGGTATTATTTGTCAAAGATGGAGAACTTTTGGTGCTATTTCCAACCATCACCCAATTAAACTCTATCTAAAATGTAATGAAGCCTAGCATCAAAGACAATTTATGATTTAAGGAAGTGGGAAATAGATAAGCTTTAAAATACTATCATCTTACATAACTTGAAACAAAAGAACAACAAAAAACTCCTTTATTTTCAATTAAAGGAAAACACTTGGCTCTTATCACACTCTTCCTTCACTCAACAACACCACCATGCTTTTGGTCTGTCTTCAAAGAACAATCTTGAAATTGCAAAAAAGAAAGTCAAATTCAAATGTAAGATCACAGCTAAAATGAAAAAATTAATCGTAGAGATAAAAATTTAAGCATCTTCTAATAGTACAAAAGCTGCGAAAGAGCTCTTTTCAACCTCTATAATAACCGATTGAATGCTGACCTTTGTACAAATGTGCATATAATGGACATCAAAATTCTGCCCAAGCATGGTTTCTAGTGACCTCGCATTGATGTCAAATGGAATAGGTTTCAAGAGGTCCCATTCTGGAGGGTCAGTCCTCTTCTCTAAAACAGATTTGTCTACAAGATGTCAATGAGAGGTAAGGATGACATGATAAGAAGTAATGCAAATGTTTCGAAGCAGTTTAAAGACTTGAGGTAAAGTGAAGAACCATGACTTTGGAACATATAATGTATACTAGTTAAATAGGTTGTAAGTTATAAAATTTTTCAAAACCCAATACTTTAATCTCTAGTATATAGTTCCGTGAGATTTAAACACGCATTTTCTAATTGCCCACCTAAACATGTTTATTGCATCACATCCAATCCATTGAAGAAACAACAAATACTCTATCCATCCACAATCAATTACAATGACATACATTTTAGTTCCAGGAGGTCCACAAGCTGAGGTAAGTTCAAATGTAAACCCGATATTTTATTGGTTTAATTTCTTTAAATGTGGAAAGAAAAAAAAAAGAAAAAGAAAATGGAAATTAAGTGTAAATATATATATATATATATATATATATATATATATATATATATATTTATATATTAAATAGTTTTATTAAATAAAGTAAAGAAAAGAAAGAAAAGAAAGGATAAAAAGAAGAAAAGGAGAAGAAAATTTCATTTTTTCTTTTCTTCTTCTTCTTCTCTTCCCTTCACCGCCAAGATTTTAGAAGACATCCAAGTTCCATTTTTTTTTCTTTTTCCTTCTTCAATTTGCAGAGAACTTCTAAGAGAGAGTTTGGAAGAAGAAGAGAAATTTTACTAGAATTTTGAGGTTGAAGAAGAGGAGAAGAACTCAAGCAAAGTGTATCCATGGCTGAATTTTAGTTTATTCCGCACATCACTGGTTTTTAATTCGGTTTGAACTCTTCAAAAGGAATTAAGAGGTGAGAATTACATTTGCTGAAAGTTAACTCATTTTCAAACAAACTTTATGAAGAACGTTGGAGCAAATTCGGATATTCATTTGGTGCTTTTTGATGAAGAAAACAGGGCAGTTGGTTTTCACTCGAAATCAGGGGGTCCCTGGTTTTTCTTGTATTTCAGAGTGTATCGGTGCAGTTAGAATCTCTATTTGGTATGGTTGGAAATCTTATTCATTTACTACAACTTTCATGAAGAAATTGTAAACCAAAAACGACTAAACATCAGTTACATTGTAGGGACAAGTTAAAGAGGTCGTGTGCGCGCGATTCTGGAAGTGGTTCTGTTTTGAGGGTTATATGAATTTATGCACGGGAAATCAGATTTATATGTCTTCAGGTAAGTTTTATAAGATCTCAAAATGAAGATTTTGATATAAAGAACACTCATTTTGGTTAAGTATTGAGAAAGTTAGTCCTTTGAAGTTTATGTTAGAAATCTGGAAATTTTAGAGAATTGTTGAAATAGGATTTTATTTCTTAAGCTTTGTTTTCGTGAGCGTCATCTTTGGTGCGACATGTTATGTATATCTTTACGAAACCAGAATGTTTAGAGTTTTAATACTCGGTTGGGTTGTTGGCAGGTCGGGAAGAATTAAACCGAGCTTATAGACCAAGGATCTAGCCCAAGACTGTGAGTGACAAAACCAACTTTGAAATATTTTCCATAATTGTTATTATGATTGAATGCGATAAATGTTTGTTTACGAAGCCATGAAAGGTATTTGAATTTCATGACTATTTTCAAGTATACATTTGGAGACTAGATTTCTTAAAGAAATTTATGCTAGCACGTAGATATTAAATGTTTGGAAAGTATTTAAACCACAATATTTTAAGCAAAGCATGAATTAGTATGAAGTTTTGTTTTAAGAACTACAATTTTCCACGAAAAAGCTGAGTAAAGTTCGAGCTTTGTGTAAAATTTATAAGCAGGCATGTTTTAATATTTTAAGATGATTTATGAAATTTTCATTAACTACATGACTGAGATCTTGAGCCTGAGGCTAGAGATTACCGTGTGCACACTGGTTAGATTCCGTTGTTGACGTTGAGTGTACTCCGTAACAACGATGCTGTCGTGAGTACTGGGCGGGCCCCACTACATCGTAGTGCTTGGAAACGTTGTTGTACTAGGTGTACCCTACACAACGTAGATTCGTCATGTTAGTTAAAATGCTTCGATATACTTGATATGTCTTGCCAGATTTCAATGATGAACATGCTGAGTATTTAAGTATTATCCCAGCACATACTGCGAAGCCAAGAGGGATGAATTTCTAGGGTTGAAACAAGGATCACTTTCAGTGGCTGAGTATGAGAGGAGGTATACTGAGCTTTCACGGTATGCTGACGTTATTGTAGCTTCTAAGAGTGACAGGTGCCGAAGGTTTGAAAGAGGGTTGCGTTTTGAAATACGTACCCCAGTTACAGCCATTGCTAAGTGGACTAATTTCTCTCAGTTAGTGGAGACTGCCCTTCGTGTGGAGCAGAGTATAACAGAAGAGAAATTGGCAGTGGAGCTTAGTCGTGGGACTTCAACAGCTAGTGGATTTAGAGGCCGTGAGCTGCGGAGGTTCACGCCTGGGATAAATATTTCAAGCCGTCAAGATTTTAAGAATCGCTCTAGAGGCTAAGCATCGAGGAACGTGAGTTATGGTAGTGTTTTTCAGAGACAGAGCCAGAGAATACCTAGTCAACCCATTAGATCAACAGTAAGATCGCAACCAGGTTAGGAGTCCATTGCTAGTACCGTCAGGCGAACACCATGCACGAGTTGTGGCAGGAACCATCGGGGTCAGTGTTTGATAGGTGCCGGTGTATGTTACCAGTGCGGACAGCCAGGACATTTCAAGAAAGATTGTCCGTAGTTGAACATGACAGTTCAGAGAGATCAGGGAGTTGGGTCCCAGACAGTTGAGCAATCGAGAGTTTCAGTGGTTCCAACAGAGGGCACCAGAGGTGCAAGGCAAAAGGGAGTTGTTGGAAGATCGAGGCAACAGGGAAAAGTCTATGCTATGACTCAACAAGGAGCGGAGGACGCACCAAACGTTATTACTGGTACGATTCTTATTTGTAATGTACCTGCAGATGTTTTATTTGATCCAGGTGCTACGCATTCCTTTGTTTCTAGTATATTTCTGACTAAGTTGAATAGGATGCTAGAGCCTTTATCTGAGGGGTTAGCTATATACACTCCAGTTGGTGACGTTTTACTTGTTAATGAGGTGTTACGTAATTGTGAAGTTTTAGTAGAAGGTATCAGTTTGCTAGTGGACTTGCTACCACTAGAGTTACAGAGGTTAGATGTAATTTTGGGAATGGATTTCTTATTTGCTCACTATGCATCTATGGATTGCCATAGGAAGGAAGTGGTTTTCAGAAAACCAGGCTTTGCTGAAGTGGTTTTTAGAGGTATGAGGAAGGCCGTTTCTAGAAGTTTAATCTCAGTTTTGAAAGCTGAGAAATTACTGAGGAAGGGTTGCACAGCGTCTCTTGCACACATCGTAGAAGTGCAGAGAGAAAAGCTAAAGCCAGAAGATGTTCCTGTGGTGAAAGAGTTTCTTGATGTATTTCCAGATGATCTGTCAGGTTTGCCACCTGATAGAGAGATTGAGTTCACCATTGAACTATTACTAGGAACAGCACCTATTTCACAGGCCCCGTATAGAATGGCTCCAAACGAGCTAAAAGAATTGAAGATGCAGTTACAAGAACTAGTTGACAAGGGATACATCAGGCCTAGTGTTTCGCCGTGGGGAGCACCAGTGCTTTTTGTGAAAAAGAAAGATGGTACCCTCAGATTATGTATTGACTATAGACAGTTAAACAAGGTTACAATACGTAACAAGTATCCTTTACCACGCATCGATGACTTATTTGATCAACTAAGGGGAGCAACGTTGTTCTCTAAGATTGACTTAAGGTCAGGATACCACCAGTTGAAGGTTAGAGAATCAGATATTGCTAAGACAACATTTAGAACGAGGTATGGGCATTATGAGTTTCGAGTTATGCCATTCGGTTTAACGAATGCGCCAGCGGTTTTCATGGATCTTATGAACAGGATCTTCCATCGGTATTTAGATCAGTTTGTGATTGTGTTCATTGATGATATATTAGTTTACTCGGTTGACAGAGAATCTCATGAGGAACATCTGAGGATTGTTCTACAGACTCTACGTGAAAAACAGTTATACGCTAAGTTCAACAAATGTGAGTTCTGGTTGGAACAAGTAGTATTTTTTGGGCATGTAGTTTCAGCAAAAGGTGTTAGTGTCGATCCATACAAAGTAGAAGCAATTGTCAATTGGGAAAGACCAATTAGTGCCACAGAAGTACGTAGTTTCCTGGGTTTGGCAGGATACTATAGGCATTTTATTAAGGATTTCTCTCGATTGGCATTGCCTTTGACCGCTTTGACAAGGAAGAATGTTAAGTTTGAGTGGTCAGATAAATGCGAGCAAAGTTTTCAGGAATTGAAGAAAAGACTAGTTACAGCACCTATTTTGGCACTTCCTGTAACAGGGAAGGACTATGTGATTTATTGTGATGCTTCAAGGCTAGGATTAGGTTGTGTGCTTATGCAAGATGGGAATGTAATAGCTTATGCTTCAAGGCAGTTGAAGGAGCATGAGTGTAATTACCCTACCCATGATCTTGAGCTAGCAGCAGTTGTTTTAGCACTAAAAATCTGGAGACACTATTTGTTCGGGGAAAAGTGCCATATTTTCACAGATCATAAAAGTCTGAAGTATATTTTTGATCAAAAAGAGCTAAATCTGAGACAAAGGCGATGGCTAGAACTGATTAAAGATTATGATTGTACTATAGAGTATCATCCAGGTAAGGCCAACGTAGTAGCAGATGCATTAAGTAGGAAGTCAAGACTTCCGAAGAGTGCCTTGTGTGGTATTCGAGTAGCTTTGTTGAATGAGTTAAGAGGTTCCAAGGCAGTAGTAACTACATAGGATTCAGGAAGTCTCTTAGCTCAATTTCAGGTTCGGTATTCTCTAGTAACTGAGATTAAAAGAAGACAGTAATTTACAGAAGAACTTTGAGAAATCCAAGAAAGGCTTAGAGGTAGAGTTTGAGCTGAGAACAGATGGAGCCATTGTTAAATAGGGAAGATTATGTGTTCCGAATATCAGTGAGCTTAAGAATGCTATTCTAGAAGAAGCTCACGGTTCAGCTTACGCTATGCATCCAAGTAGCACCAAGATGTACAGAACTTTAAAGAAGACTTATTGGTGGTCTGGAATGAAGCAAGAGATAGCTGAATATGTTGATAGATGTTTGATTTGTCAACAGGTTAAACCAGTAAGACAGAGGCCAGGAGGATTTCTTAATCCTTTGCCAGTGCCAGAGTGGAAATGGGAGCATATTACTATGGATTTTCTATTTGGATTACCTCGTACATCCAGTGGACATGATGGTATATGGGTAATAGTAGACAGACTCACCAAGACGACACGATTTATACCGATTAAAATGACATCTACGTTAGACCAGCTAGCAAGATTATATGTTGATAAGATTGTGAGTCAGTATGGAGTACCAGTGTCCATAGTTTCAGATAGGGATCCGAGGTTTACTTCTAAATTTTGGCCTAGTTTACAGAAAGCAATGGGAACAGGGCTAAAGTTTAGTACATCATTTCATCCCCAAACAGATGGTCAGTCCGAGAGGACCATCCAAACTTTAGAGGACATGTTGAGAGCATGTGTCCTACAACTTAAAGGAAGTTGGGATATCCACTTGCCACTTATGGAGTTTGCTTATAATAATAACTATCAGTCTAGTATCGGTATGACACCATATGAAGCCTTATATGGGAGACCATGCAGAACTCCTGTGTGCTGAAATGAAGTGGGAGAGCGGAAGTTAGTAGGTCCTGAGTTGGTTCAGATTACGACAAACAATATTAAGTTGATTAGAGAAAATCTAAGGAAAGCCCAAGATCGACAGAAAAGTTATGCGGATAAGCGACGAAGAAACCTAGAATTCCAAGTTGGAGATCAAGTTTTCTTGAAATTATCTCCATGGCGAGGTGTTATTCGTTTCGGAAGAAAAGGTAAGTTAAGTCCTAGATATATTGGGCCATATCAGATAACGGAACGAGTGGGACCAGCAGCGTATAGATATGAGTTGCCAATAGAACTTGCACGAATACATGATGTTTTCCATGTATCCATGTTAAGAAAATATATACCAGATGCATCACATGTGTTGCAAGAGCAACCCGTTGAATTAAAAGAAGATTTGAGTTATGTTGAAGAACCAGTTCAGATTCTCGACAGAAAGGAACAAGTTTTGAGAAACAAAACGATTCCACTCATAAAGGTTTTGTGGAGACATCATGGAGCGGAGGAGGCAACTTGGGAACCAGAATATCAGATGAAGAAGAGATATTCGATACTTTTCAGTTAAGGACATTCTAAATTTCGAGGACGAATTTTTCTAAAGGGCAGGTAAGTTGTAAACCTGATATTTTATTGGTTTAATTTCTTTAAATGTGGAAAGAAAGAAAAAAAAGAAAAAGAAAATGGAAATTAAGTGTAAATATATATATATATATATATTTATATATTAAATAGTTTTATTAAATAAAGTAAAGAAAAGAAAGAAAAGAAAGGATAAAAAGAAGAAAAGGAGAAGAAAATTTCATTTTTTCTTTTCTTCTTCTTCTTCTTCTCTTCCCTTCACCGCCAAGATTTTTGAAGACATCCAAGTTCCATTTTTTTTTCTTTTTCCTTCTTCAATTTGCAGAGAACTTCTAAGAGAGAGTTTGGAAGAAGAAGAGAAATTTTACTAGAATTTTGAGGTTGAAGAAGAGGAGGAGAACTCAAGCAAAGTGTATCCATGGCTGAATTTTAGTTTATTCCGCACATCACTGGTTTTTAATTCGGTTTGAACTCTTCAAAAGGAATTAAGAGGTGAGAATTACATTTGCTGAAAGTTAACTCATTTTCAAACAAACTTTATGAAGAACGTTGGAGCAAATTCGGATATTCATTTGGTGCTTTTTGATGAAGAAAACAGGGCAGTTGGTTTTCACTCGAAATCAGGAGGTCTTTGGGTTTTCTTGTATTTCAGAGTGTATCGGTGGAGTTAAAATCTCTATTTGGTATGGTTGGAAAGCTTATTCAATTTACTACAACTTTCATGAAGAAATGATAGACCAAAAACGACTAAACATCAGTTAAATTGTAGGGACAAGTTAAAGAGGTCGTGTGCGCGCGATTCTGGAAGTGGTTCTGTTTTGAGTGTTATATGTATTTATGCACAGGAAATCAGATTTATATGTCTTCAGGTAAGTTTTAGAGGATCTCAAAATGAAGATGTTGATATAAAGAACACTCATTTTGGTTAAGTATTGAGAAAGTTATAGTCCTTTGAAGTTTATGTTAGAAATCTGAAAATTTTAGAGAATTGTTGAAATAGGATTTTATTTCTTAAGCTTTGTTTTCGTGAGCGTCATCTTTGGTGCGACATGTTATGTATATCTTTAGGAAACCAGAATGTTTAGAGTTTTAATACTCGGTTGGGTTGTTGGCAGGCCGAGAAGAATTAAACCGAGCTTATAGACCAAGGATCTAGCCCAAGACTGTGAGTGACAAAACCAACTTTGAAATATTTTCTATAATTGTTATTATGATTGAATGCGATAAATGTTTGTTTACGAAGCCATGAAAGGTATTTGAATTTCATGACTATTTTCAAGTATACATTTGGAGACTAGATTTCTTAAAGAAATTTATGCTAGCACGTAGATATTAAATGTTTGGAAAGTATTTAAACCACAATATTTTAAGCAAAGCATGAATTAGTATGAAGTTTTGTTTTAAGAACTACAATTTTCCACGAAAAAGCTGAGTAAAGTTCGAGCTTTGTGTAAAATTTATAAGCAGGCATGTTTTAATATTTTAAGATGATTTATGAAATTTTCATTAACTACATGACTGAGATCTTGAGCCTGAGGCTAGAGATTACCGTGTGCACACTGGTTAGATTCCGTTGTTGACGTTGAGTGTACTCCGTAGCAACGATGCTGTCGTGAGTGCTGGGCGGGCCCCACTACATCGTAGTGCTTGGAAACGTTATTGTACTAGGTGTACCCTACACAACGTAGATTCGTCATGTTAGTTAAAATGCTTAGATATACTTGATATGTCTTGCTAGATTTCAATGATGAACATGCTGAGTATTTAAGGAAGCTATTCTTACTACTACACATTTACATTTACGACTTGTGTAAACAGATTTATATGTGTAAAGTTTTCACGTGCTCTTATCTTTAAATTCATAGTTTTAAACTGAGTCACTCACTGAGCTTCATAGCTCACCCTTTCCAAAATGTTTTACCCATTTTCCAGGTAGAGATCGAGTTCCCGGTGCCTGATAGACTGCCTTAGTCTGCGGAAGCTTCATTATCGATTGCCAGTACGTGTTTTAAGTTGGGCATAGAGTCTGTTGTGTTGTGATGTATATACACCCTTGTATGTTACAGATACTCCACAGTTTGTATAAGCTTTAGGAGCTGTAGTTGTGTAAATTTTGTTGGTTATATTTTGATTAAGGTGTCTTTAGGTTTACTCGTGAAATCGGTAAATTTTGAGGTACACTTCATGTATGTGTTTGACTAGTTGTGTTTGACTAGCCTAGAATCCGCTGTGTTTTGTGGCATGTACAATAGTTTATATACTAGATTGGCAAGTTCATCACATGAAAGTTTTAAGCAGAGTCGACAGATACAGGTACAGAAAAACGTTGTTCGTCGGCTTCACGCCATCTTTCGGTCTAAGGTAGCAGGTAGTCCGGGAGGGGGTGTGACATCAAATGTTTACCTAGAAAAAATGAAAATTATTATGGTTAAGATCAAAACTAAATAGTTTCATTTGATTAACAAAAATTTTCTATTTCAAAGTTAAAAGAATCAAGGTAATTATGTGACAAATACGGATAGGGAAAAATGCAAGAGTTCTTATTAAAAGAAAGGGGATGGGGATAAACTCTGGCCTCTATCAAGGTTCCACCTTCGGTTGGGCGAACTTTTTCTAACTCACGAGCCCCTTAGTGCACAGGATTTTATAATGTTTTCCCTTCTCTTTTACTTTAAATAGTATCAAAGAAACTTTTTAGTTCTTTTTGTAGGGGAGAAACTTACCTAAAGAGACTCAACAGAGTAACAAAAGAATGTAGCACTAAATGGTGGTTATAACAAAAAGCATGCAGCATTTTCTTTGGCCATAACAGCCTCCACTTTTAGAGATATTCCTTTGTTTTCCTGGTAACTTTATCCTTTTTCGATAAGGGTTTGTGTTTTCCTTCTACTTCCCTTTAATGGGCCCTTTTCTAGTCCTTTTAATGCACTCATGACCTCACGTTAAATGTTCGTTTTCTCTAAATGAAAGTTGTGCCTTCATCAATTCATTAATGAAAAAGTAATGGAAATACCTTATACTACATAAAGCTTAGGTTTAAAAACTGTGTTTCTATCTCATACACACATAAATTACCTCGGCACATATTCTACTAACGGTTGAAACGGTTTCTACTGGATGTAATCCATGCAATGTCTCAGCCCCAAGAATAATTGCATCACTTCTTGCACACTCATGAGAAGACAGGTTATAAAAAACGTCATACAATCATACCCCCAGTCAGGAATGGAACTAAGAACCCTGATTTATACTAAATATAATGATACAATTGAACATAAAATAGATAAATTTTAAAAAAGTTCAACCCAATCTTCAACATCAGTTATTATGAGATCTGTGGCTTTAGAAAGTAGAGAGGGATTTAAAAGAACCATGACTTAAAAAATCCCTACATCTTCAGTCTTTAAACAATAGGAGATTTAAAAATTGAATAACTCAGCATCAAGTACAACATTGGCAACATCAATAGCTACTGCACGTGTAGGTCTCAAGTTTTTAGTCATGCTGTCTACCACACGAGTTAAAACAGCAGGCTTTCCAGCCATATTACATCTATAAAGGGCAGTTTTCTGAAACAAAAACACCTGTAACAATGTAGAAAACAGAAATAATCAATCCTAAGGTAAACTGAAGGAATGGAATTCCTAAAGCGAAAGCTTATGAACGCCCGTGCGAGTGAAATTCAATTTATGAAACCAATAAATTCAAAGAAAAATAATAAACATGCTTTTCATGGAAAAGGTGAAAATAAACTGACCTTTGTAGAACCAATTCTTCTTCCAAGCTTCGTGGCACCACAAAATCTTCCTCGTTATTCTCCAAGTAAAGAATCACAGAGAGTTGTGGGCTTCTGTAATTTTGGTGAGGGAAGAAGCTTTTGAGAGAATTTTGTTTTGTTGGGATACAGAGAGATCGTAAGATTGTGTTGTGCTATTAAAAAAGAAACCTTTTTTTTTATTTTCTTTTAAAACAAATCTCAACAATGGAGGGGGAAGTTATCTCATATAATATAAAATTAATATAAATTTAATTACAAATATATTATATCTCATATAATATAAACTTTATATTATATCATATATAATATAACCAATGATTTAGATCTCTCATATAATCTATAGTTCTAATATGAATCGAATTCAATTTTAACCTATAGTTTATTTATGAATCTCATTCATATTATTATTATTATTTGAATCATATTCAAATATTAACTTCTCTCATAAAAAACTTTACATTATAATGTATCAAATACATTATATTAATTGTATCATATACAATTTATTCCCTTTAATCAATTTGAACAATTCAAATTAAACCAAAATAAATTTGATTCTCATTTATCCTTATTGAGCTAACAAGGGGACCTTATGGACCTACAGATTGAAGCTCTAATGAAATGAGATTAATTAATTAAACTCTTTAATTAAATTTAATCTCTATTCATTAACTATTAGTCATTCCACTAAAGACTAATAGTTGCACTCTTCTAACTGTAGATATATTTTTGTGTCCATTAGATATAACCAATCAACAGTGCAATGACCCTTCACAAATTGCTCGTAAGTACAGCTAGGCCAAAAATTACCGTTTTGCCCCTGTAGTTACATCTAACTCCTTAAGTACCATTGATTCCTCTAATGAACAATAATTATAGTCCTACTATAACTGAACTCCTCTCAGGCCAAGAGAGGGTGTGGCGCCACATTGTTCAAGCCCTGAAATCAACCCTTAAGAGAGCAAATTCTCTACTTACTCTATCTATAGAGAAGGAGTGAATTCCTTCTTGTGTAGCTGCGTTCCCAGCTCCCCAATCAGACGAATCCCCAAAATGGTAAGCATATTGAGTCGGCTACATAGGCCACTCTCACCCATACAAATCAAAGGATCGCCTACATAGGCAGGAGTTCACAACTCACTCAAGATTCAGGTCAAGTCACCTATAGTCATCCTGGTGAAATGTAGTCTCAACTAATAACGGTGTTAATAAGAGAGACTATTCATTTCATGGTCCGGTCTTATACAAACTCTTTGTATAGAATACCCCCGCTCATAAATGATTAGGATCAAATCATTTGTAGCGCTTTAGAACAATTGTAACAACTACAAAGCAGACCGTATTCGTAGTGTCACCAGGATAAGGTATCCAGCCTTATCCATTTACTACAGACCATTTAGGTTATCACTTAAACATGATCCACTTGTATGTCTCTACATACATGTTTAGGTTACAGAAGATAACCTTGGATGTTAGTTTATTGGTTTTGTGAGTTAATGCAACTAAATATCAAATAAAATAAAACACTTTATTTTATTAGATAAATAAAAAGTTTGTATTATATATACAATTACAAACTACAAGACCACGAGATTTAGGGCATCAACCCCAACATAAACATGGTAAAGAATAAGAGTAAAAAGTGAGCTAACAATGAATTACCTCTACACTTTCAATCTTTGCAAATATTTGAGTTTGGTTAAGGTCACCTAGCTTAGAAAGAAATTGTCGAGCCTACATAAAAATTTAATTTAGCAATCAATATCCTCTATTCTAATAATCAACATAGTCAAATCACCCACAGTCGATCATTTGTTTAAAGTGAAGACTCAATGCAAGGAAATAATACTTGTCGAACATCTTCCACATGTCTAGCATGTGACAGAGAGAGGAAGTCAATCTTGTTTTTTACTCCCCACGTAGCTATGATCTAAAGTCACCAGTCAGCATCAAAAAATACTATGAGCTACCAATCATGTTAAGGTTGTATAAGCTAATTGCAAGCAATCAATTAGAGAGACTTAACAGGCATAACAAACAGGAAACAGAAGAATGTTACTCTGTCTTTCTCAGTAAGTGTTGGAAGATCAATGTGAATTTCAGCAGCATGCAAAGTGTACATTGTACCAACCAACGTGGCAGAGTTCTTTACCAGACAACCAACATCATCTCCTTTCACTTCGAAAACCTGATAAATCCCCAACAGACATAACTCAGCATAACATCATCTACCACGATTCCTTACAGTGAAAAAAAATTTGAAGATCGCTACCAATATGCTCCATTACCTTCAACCAGACAGATGTTTCACTTCCAGTAAAGAGGTACTGACCAAGAAAAAGGGTCTCCTTTCTTAAGGACCTATATAAGAAAATTTCAAGTTTAGTAATATGAAGGAGATCACTGTATAATCAATGCAGTGAAGGAAAGGACGCCTATCTTTTATGAAGTTTGACTTTGCAAAATACCTTATTTGCATAAACTAAAGAATATTAAAATCTCAACCTCTTATCAATTTTTAATGAAAAACTCACGTGTCTTTACGATGCAATTTTGACTGAGAGTAGATTGCATCAGGCAACAGACACGATGCAGACAAGTAATTAGATCATTAATACAGTCAGTTAACATTGGTTTAGTTGATGATTTTAGATTAAATAATAGTTTGGATTTATTTATTTGTTTTATTTTCTTGTAAAACAACAAATAGCCGCTTCTAGAAATATACAAGGGGCTTTTGAATATCAATTTAAAATACAACTTTAATTCATAGAAAGTTTTTCCTGAACTTCAGAGGCTAAAAATTTTCCTTGTTTGGCTATGGATTTGGCCTAATCTCAAATGTTCCACAAGTAGTATGAAGTTTTATAGTATTTCCCAACCTTTGAAAATCCACCATAATTTATAGGTAGCAGCTTCGAAGATGCCTCTAGTTCTTGATTGGGTGTTAGAACAACAAACCCATCTTCCTGAAGAGAGATAGATTTCTCACTTTAGTTACAACCAACACCTCAGGACCCGCTGTATCCAGCTTAACCTGAAAAAAGCAGAAGAATTATCTTACTTATTCTTTGGCCAAGTTACTAAGAAAATGGTAGGAAAGTTCAAATGATAAAATATACACTCAAACATATTAAAAACGAACATACAGCACAATGTTTCTTACGACATCATCGTTAGCCCAACTTTTACCAAAATACACTTAATCTTTTTGCCCTCTTACATTAACTGTTGCTATGGATTCATCTTAGAGGTCATGGACTCGTCGAAAAGAAATCTAAGAGGTCGTTAGTGTAACGCCCCAAAAATTAAGATAATTTTGGAGTTAATTATCTTAATTTTGTTTAATTAGACTTAATTTATTAGGCGTTATTTTGAATTTATTTAATGAGAATTATTTGATTTACGTGGGAATTGAAATTAATTAAATATTTGTTGGATGAATATTTAATTAATTAAAGGTTTTGGCATGTGGTGTTTGTTGAGTTTTTGATTAAATGGCAAGTTAAGATAATAAGTAAAGTTGGGGATTTTTAGTGTTGTTGAAGTTGAATTTAATTAAATAATTATGGATATTATTTAATTAAATTGTGGGGTGAAAAGTTTGTTGGAGATTTGATAATTATACGTGCACGTGGAAATATATATATATAATTATTATGTGGAAAGGAAAGATAATTATATTTACAAATATAATTATTTAAGGAAAAGATAATTGTATTTTGGAGAAAGGATATTTAGTAGGGGAGCAAAAGTGAAATAATTATATTTTGGGAAAATATAATTATTTGTAAAAGGATAATTACTTTAGAGAAAGATAAACAATAATTAATTATTGTGGAAGATAATTAATTATTTTGGAGAAAGATAAATAATAATTAATTATTGTGGAAGATAATTAATTATTTTGGAGAAAGATAAATAATAATTAATTATTGTGGAAAATAATTAATTATTTGGAGAAAGATAAATAATAATTAATTATTGTGGAAGATAATAAATTATTCTGCAGAAAGATAAATATTAATTATGGAGTGAAGTTGTTATGGTTGAGTTAACATAATTCATGTTGGAAGTTATAAGTGATTTATTGAAAAAAATTTGATTGATTAAATTAATTGAGGATTTAAGTTAATTTGAGATTTTGGAGGGAAAAGTTGGTTTTGGTGGAATTGGATTTAATTGAGTATATACATATATGAATATATATATTTAATTAATAATTTGGAAAAGTGAAGTTAATTATATGATGGAATATAATTATATTTGTTTGGAAAAGAAGATAATCCATGAGGAGAGAGATCGTTGTTTTGATTGGACGAAAAAGATATATATTTATTTATAAGAGAGAATAATGATTTAAATAAATATATATTTATTTTAGATTTTGGTGAGAGAAAATAATAATAATAAATAAGTATTATTATTATTATTAACGGTTATAATTGCCTAAGATTTTGTGCATTTAAGCATTTATTTAGGAAAGATATATGTCTATATTTGGTATTATATATATATATATATATATCCTCAAAGGTAAAGGAAAAGAAAATAATAATAATAATTGTTATTATTATTATTTGGGTATATAAATAGCATTGGAATGCTTAAGCTAGAAAGTAAAGGAAAAAGAAAAAAGTTCTTCATCTTCTTCTCTAAGATAACCCTCTTAGTCTCTTTTGAAAGCTTGAGGATTTAAAGTGATGAATTTTTCCCATCAAGAATAAGAGGATTTTTCAACCTCCATCTGAGTAACCTTGGTAAGCCAATGAAATTAAATTAATATTTTATTAATTTAATTTTAGATCTATTTGAGGTTTCTTTAAAGGTTCAATTGGCTAATTTTTTTTTAAGATTTAAATCTTGGATTTTTCCCAATCCAGATTGAATTGGTTTCAACCTCTTTTGTTTGAGAAGTTAATTAATTTGGGAAAATTTATGGATGTTAGCCAATTGCTAATTTCATTAATTAAGATACTGAGTTTTCCTTTTATGATTAGGATCAAGTTAATTGGAGATTTTTTTACTGTCACCTAGGGAATACTTTGTTTGGCTAAAATCTCAAGGTAAGAGATTCTACTACTGGACCTTCAAACTGAATTTACGAGATTGCATGTATTTACAATTATGCATTGATGGTTGCTAAGGCACATAATGCGATGCTATAGATGATGATTGTTATTGTGTTGATGATGACTGATACTATGATTGACAATGATGACTGGTATGTTTATGATATTTATGATACATGATATATTAATCACATGAATAAAGACGTTATGATTAATATTCATGTTATGTTATGATGTTTATGATGATGTTACATGCTTTGGATTGTGGTGTGTCTGTTAACTTGTCTGTTAAGCTTTTACCCCACTTGTATTGTGGCTCTATCTATGGGGTCACTCGCACGACAAAGGGTGTTCCTACGGGATCACTCGCACGATTAGGGGTGTACCTACGGATCACATGCATGATTAGGGGACAGTTATATTGTGTATACGGGGTCACTCGCACGATTAGGGGTGTACCTGCGTATTACATATATGTTTATGGAGTGTACACAGGGTAACTCGCACGACTAGGGGTGTTCCAACGGGATCACTCGCACGATTAGGGGTGTACCTACGTATTACATATATGTTTATGGAGTGTGTACCTGCGATCACTCGCACGACTAGGGGTGTTCCTACGGGATCACTCGCACGATTAGGGGTGTTCGTAAGGTCTCACTCACTCAGGTGTGCTCCATTGGACACACAACGTTATGATTATGTTTCTAACGGAAAGTTAACAGATCACCTAGCGGGACTAGTAGTGGGTCCCTTACTGAGTATATTTATATACTCACTCTTTCCTATGTTTAATATTTCAGGCTAAGGTAAAGAACTTAAGAAGCTGGCGAGCGACAGCGAGGGATTCGTGACATGTCATATGGGGACACAGTTTAGCTTCCGCACTCATTTATATGTCTTTCAGTATTTTTAAATTTTAACCATTTTACTTAAAGATTTTATTCTATTTATTTGTTTTTAGTTCTTTAAAATTGTTAGAACCGGTGGGTCACGTTTTCAAATTATTTTCGTTAATTTTGATAATCTTATGTTTTTCGTGAACGTTTTGATATTAATTTTCTAAAGATTTTAGTTATCCTATTTTTCAAAAAGTGTCCTTTGATGTTTATCTTTTTAGTAATGACCTTAACTTAGTTTAAAAGTTCGGGTCGTTACAGTTAGACCATTAAATGTGCATGTTGTAAACGGACAACATAGGTGGGTTGGCTCAATTGATATTTTCACCCCTCATTGGAGAGGAGGATAGTAAGAGCAAATTAGGATGTTAGTAATTTCACATATGATGGAAACAAAAGGTTTCAACAAAATAAAAAACTTTAATTTTAAAAAGTACAACATATTTCACTCATCTTCTAAATTTTTTAATGAACTATGATATTTAAGTAAATGGGTGAGCAGATTAATTGAGTTATTTTAATTTTCAAAATGCCTATATACAATCAAACTTATTATAATTTGAAATAATGACTCACAATAACACAACTTGATCTAATATTTTTTTTCTCTTTTCAGGTCAAATCCCTCATCCAGATGAATAAAAAATATTTATAGTCATAGTGTTGAAAGAGAGAAGAAGATTAACTGCACGAAACAACCAAAAGGGTTGCATCGTTAAAAAGATCCAACAAAAGAGAGCTCCATATCTTGAAAAGTTCCTAAATTCTTGACTTAACAAATACTTCAACTAAAAGCTTCAAAGAAGCTTCTCCCTTTGGAAAAATAGAAGTCAAGAAGAAGATTAGAGGAGATCAATGCATAAGTCAAAAGTATCGCAAATGAAATCCTTATAATTACATAACAAAAACATAGGCGTTTGATTGAAAATTGTGCTTGCAAAGAGCAGTAATAAGAGAGATAAACATACAAGGCATTCTTCATTGGGGACTATAATCACGAGTATCAACTGCTCTGTGGAAATAACTTATATGTCAAATCATAATCTCTAGGTATGTTTCAATAGAGGAATGGGAAAGGTCACATCTATCAAGCAATGAAAATTCAAAAGTGTGCAAATCTCAAACAAATATGGCATCTAGTGTTATTATATAAGCAATATATTAACTACAAGTTTCCTGACCTGACATTTCAAAAATGGAGCTGTCAAGTAAATTCTATTTATTGGTAGTAGAGTAATAGTGAAATTCACACATTCAACATCTGAATTTGATATGGTTTGAATCATAGATATTTTGATGACAAAAGCTGATGATCAGACGTGTAAGTGTAAGCCACTGCACTGTAAGGGATAATTAGTAAAAATTTGTGTGAAATTCAATAAATTGTTCATGGAAAATACAAGGCTACCATAACTTTTAAGATCTGGGATGTACTGACCACTCGAAGAGAAGGTATAGTTCTATCAAATACCAATTTGGCTTATAAGAACAGCTTATTTCGTTGCTTTGAACTTTGCTTTTAGATTGATTGCTAATACTAAAACCTCAGGAATCACAAACCTTTTCTCGAGGTAGTTCGTTGGGCCATAAGGGGTCTGTAAAATTTCACTCCTGCCTCTACAAGTTCAAATGCATCAAAGGATAAAGGCAATGACTATATGAAAAAACACGAACCTCCGGTTAAAAATTGAAGCTTCGAAAAAAGTGTTCAAAGAGGTGAAGACTATGATGTGATTTTTGACAAGTAACAAGTAAAAAGGAAAACTGCATCCTGCAAGTTACTTGAGCGAATATCCTCTCGCGTTGGGACGGAAAATATAGTGTCAAAGCAACTCAACTAAGATCACGAGTAGAACCCTTCTCAATATCTTATAGAGGTAATCTACTTATCTCCTTGACCATCTTGGAGTAAACAACTCTGTACAGATTAATAGATTACTCAATACTAATCACTTGATGTTACAATGCTATAAAAATAACTAAAGTAACAAAAAAAAAACGCACACACGAAGTAAAAAGAAAAAGTTTTATCTAATTGCAATTCATAAACAAAGATATATATACACACACAATAAAAACAAACTTCTTAAATCTCTGTATTATATATACTGATGTATAAAGCTTGAAATACCTCTAAATTTCACACGAAAAAGTTCCTAGTGAAAATGTCAATCTTCACAACAAATAAATACATTCAAATTTATAATTAATTTTTCTACTTTACTTTACTCCAGAAAGTATGTAAATACCACAAGGAAATGGTAATCATTATATAAAGCACATACACTCCATTTTAGGCTGGGTGTCCATGTCGAAAATGAACAAGCTCTTGTATATGCGAGTTTTTAGGCCAACTTACATGAACCCCAACTAATCTCATCAAATGGCCCACTTGAGAATCTAAATCAGGTTTGTATTTGCATTTTGTACGTTGTGCAAGGTTGTAGGACTTTTCGAGTAGTCAAAGTGCAGAAATGGCTTGAAGGATAGAAGTTTGATGGAATCAATACAACCAAATAAAAATTTAAGAGATTAAGCATTTTATTTTAAACAAGTCAGGAATACAACCAAATCAAATAAAAGATCATATTTCAAGATTGAAATTTTATAGTCCAGGATTCTACATACCTTGCCTCAACTAGTAATCTGTCACCCCAAACTACCAATTATTCATTAAGTTGACCGAGAAATTTTCCACAAGCAACATTTCTGCTCTCAAGTAAATCCTGCAGTATAATTATACCTTACTCAGGAATTATAATAAAAAAAGAAAGACTATGAGGCCCTAGAGCGAATTCCAAAGACCCAAAATTTTAGATCTAAAACTCATCAGTAGTTATAATACTAGAAAATAAAAGCTTAGGTTTGCATATCAATTCACTCCCTTCGTTGTTTTCCTGCAAAGAACTCCTCAAACCATAAAATGATATATATAATTTGGGTTATATACTCATACTTGATCTACGTACATAAAGTTCAAGTCTACACGAGATAGCCTTGGAACCTTAGTTTATTGGATTCAAGATTATAGTATTCTATTATTAATAATAAGTCCTCAATAACCACTTTATTGAATAGAATATAATTTAAACTACAAACTACGAGTTTTAGGACATATAAATTCCAATAGTTTTTACAGCTTAGGCACCTCTTGGACACTACTTAGGTTGGTTTGGCACTACAGTTGTTGCATTTGGGCACTTGGTTGCCATTTTTTGTTGTTAAGTTCTTTTTTCTCACTTTTTAGTAGATTATTAGTCGGGAAAACTCACACTTAAGCATTCTTTGGTTGCCTTTACAGCTTAGGCACCTTTTGGACACTACTTACGTTGGTTGGCACTATAGTTGTTGCACTTGTGCACTTGATTGCCATTTTGGGTCGTTAAATCCTTTTTTCTTACTTCATTTTATTTATTTATTTATTTATTGAAAAATACACTTTTAAATTTGAAATTTTGAGATTAATCCCTATTTATTTTAATTTATAATGTTTTAATATAATAATTTTGTTTTTTTTGTTTATAGATATATTTTTATTGAAAGTGTACTTTTCTTTTATTTTCAAGTACTAAAAACACCTATTCTATTTTATGAATTTGTTCATTTAATATTTTATTTTATTTTTAACATTTTCAAATTAAATTTATTTTTTGCAATTTCTTATAGAATTCTTAACCACATTCTAAAAACCGAAAACAAGTTTTTAAGTATTTTCTTTTACCAAATTTGACTTGTTTTTTAAAACATTCGTAAATAATAGATGACTAAACAAACAATTTAGCGGTACTTTGGTCGTTTATAAGCTTAATTTTTAAAATCCTTTTTTTTATCAAATAATTCTTTAACTTCTAGTTTTGAAGAAAAAAAATCTAAATTGTTTCAATTGGCTAATTAACGTGGAATCGATTTAGTATATGATTGAATTGACATATTGAAAAATTAATGAATTAACATCAATTAGTATTTAAAATCAATTTTCAAAATTAAGAATGTATTTTATAAAATTTTAAAAATGATAGAGAAAGAAATCTCAATTTGAATAAAAAAATATATTTTGACCTTCCTTCAATTCGTTTTATTCTTTTAATCTAAACACAACAAAATTATCAAAAATTCCAAGTATTTCAAATAAATATATTTTGTAAAAAGACAAATGTTTTAAATTATCAAGTATATTTATCATGAAATTTACTGTATCATCAACTACAAATTTTTCATTCATTCAACGAAATTGAAAATTCACTCTTTTTCTTTTTTTTTTTTGACAATATGTGGGACGATGTGGGGATTGAACCTCTCACTTAAAGATCATCATACATACTCGAAATTATTGATTTATGTGCGTGTTAAAAAAAATCATTCTCGAGAGGTAAAAAATAAAATAGTTAATAAATTATAATTATTATAGTTGTTTAAAAGATTTGATAATCAGAAACTTGGATCAGTCTTTGTACTTCAAAGAGTTCGTATATTTGGAAAACTTCAATTATTTTAAAAAAGTTCCAAAACATGTATGAACATATTTCTAATATGTTCGAGATTTTGTATCAATGTATTGCGAAGAGTCTAAGAGTAGTTTGAATTGAAACTTAAACAGATAATTATAAATCTTAACTTGTAGTCTAAAAAAATTCAAAATACTGTCTCAAAATAAAATGCAAAGAAAAAATAGAGGTAAAAGTTAAAATTAAAATTAAGAGATTGAGATTTACTTTAGAATCAATCATCTTGACACAAAAGAAAAAGAATAATTTTTTACTTAAAAAGCTTTTTATAAATTCTGCATGAGACTATTTATAGGGAAGATTAAGTTGGATATTTCAACGGTTTTTCTTTTATAGAATTTGAAAATATTAATAAAGATATATCAAAATAATATAAACAATTATGTTTTATATATCTTTATTTGCAAAAGACTTTCCAAATTCAATCGCTTATAAAAATTTGAAACCACATTTTTTGTTATTAGGAAACTAGAAGTATAGAATTTAAAACCAACTTAAAGAGGTAATAAATCAGTGAATATAACATTAAGCCCAAGTTGAATATGGAGAGAGTTGTGGCAAATTAACAATGCAACACGAGTTATACTAGTTTTAACATAAAAATATATGTCCAATTAGATACCACAATAAAAAATTATAATAAATTTTGTTTTAGTTCAACTTCTACGTTTTTTCTAATTGTCGATATATACTTTAACAAATTAAGTTATCTTGAATTACTAAATTCTTAGAGTAAGATCTTTTGTTTTTTGTTTTTTGTTTTTTTGTTTTTTGTTTTTTGTTTTTTGTTTTTTATTTTTTTTTTTGCTTCCATAAAATGTTTTTAAGTTTGGCTTTCTTGCATTGTACTATATGGTTCACTACAACTATTGAGTAAGAGGTAAAAAAAAACTATGACAACCAATATAAGATGCAAAATTAATTTTTTGGTGTACAAAACCATATTAACCTGCAATTAATATAAAGTTAATTACGGACTCTTGCAACACCTCATGAATTTATATGGTGGATGAACTTTTAACCAATTTGAGAATTTAGTTGACATGTTAAGATGGTATCAATGATAATTAGGTTTGAATTATTATTATTATTATGGATATTTTAAAATATAATAAAATGAGTTATCTTATTTACATATATAATAGAAGAGTTTACTTTTTACATGATAGATTGCAATCTAAATTTATTGCAATCTATCATTTAAAATTTTCTAGTATTTGTAAATATTTTCAATTTTGTTGTTTAAAACAATTTTCCTTCTTATTCTTATTAGTTTGTCACATTTGGTTATTGAAACTAATAAAATATATTCAATTTAAATTATTTAAGCAAGAAAATTTTTTATTTTCATTTATAATAAAGTTTTAAACTTCAAACGAGTTTAATAAATTTTTAACGTTTTTTTTTGTTCCAAATAAATCTTTAATTTTTCATATGGTACAATTTTTAAAATCACATAATTACTATATTTGCAACCTGATAATTCCTCAAGAAACACATCCAAAAATTCATGTACCACAACAATATCCTTTGGTTTAGTTTTACATGTTTGGAGATATACAACAAAGGCCAAGTAAGAACTACACCCTTTACTCAACAACCTCTCAGCTTTTATTGAGGATATAATACCAATAGGAAGTTGTTTCCTATCACCTCTGAAAACCTCTTCTAATTCACCTGGTTCTCTAAAATCTATGAGAAATCTACAGTCTTACAAGAAAACTACATGCACAAGGATCTGGTAGTAAATGTGACGTTGAAGATAACACAAAAACGATCTTCTTCAGAGCGAGAAACATATCATAATCATTGCGGTCTAGAAGGTTAAGTTTGAGCTGTGGACCATCGAACACAGAAGTTCAGTATTACTGGATCTCCGTACTTGAAAGAGTTGAAGAAACTTATGGTGTCGTTTAGAGCCTGGATAAAGTAGTCCACATCCTCATTTGTGTTGTAGAAGTAAAGGCTAACTCGAGCACTTGAGCTGACACCGAGAGATCGATGGAGGGGCTGTGCACATTGATGTCTTAATTTGATGGCTACACCATGCTACATTAAAATATTTTAAGAATCCAATCTATAGAAATTAGATGATTCACTCTAGTTATAACGTTAGTAATGATATTAATTAGCCCAAGTCCTTGAGACTGAAAAGGGTTAATGAAAAGAATTAAATTAAAATATACTTTAGTTCTAAACTTTCATCATTATTTGATTTTAGTTCTTTGGCTCTTAAGGATTTTGTTCAAGGATTGGAATCTTACATCAAAAGTATTTCAAAGGGACCAAATTCTGGGACATACCCGTTGATCGAGAAATGTTGCAATGTCCGTTGAATGAATGTCTCTAATATTGAAAGAACACAGTGCAGCTCGTTGAACATGTGCTATGGGAGATGGACCATATATCTGAATGTTATGGACAACACAAAGATTTTCATATAGATAATTCACCAATTCTTCCTGTTAGTAGACAACACCTCCTCATTGTTAAACTAAAATTTCAAAACTAGTAAACATATTTATCATCTCATTCTGAATTTTCAATGTTCTAGGTAACCTAGTTGATAGAAAAATAATACATAAATCCCTTGATTAAAGAAAATTTTCTATTACTAACTTGCTATGAAGGTACTTAGTTGATACCCTGATTTAGTTGCTTCACACATTCTTAACTTTTTCACCACCCAAAAAATCTCAAGCAAAGGGTTATTACATACCAAATTTCAGTCAACTCACTTCATAACTATGAATTTTTTGCATTATGATCCTAGATAAATAATCAATAGCAGCTCCCAAACTAATTGCCTCTCTAATTGCCAGCATCCCAGCTTCAAGTCTAATGAAGGGGGAATTGAATAATAAGTAGAATTAAGGACAAAAAATTGTTCACCAAAAAGACTTTTTAATGCAAATATCAAAAGGCATGTCACACCCCCTCTCGAATTACTTGCTAGTTTAGCTCGAAAGACGGCGTGAAGCCGACTAATATCGCTCTCCTCTGATGATATTTGTCGACTCTGCTAAAGTCTTGAACGTGATAAACTTGCTAATCTAGTATAAAATGATTATACATGCAACACAACACAACAGAACCTAGACTAATCGTATACATACATGAACCGTAGCCCCGAGACACCTTAACCAAAACATAACCAACAGACTCTATGCACAACTCTATCCACGTACTGGTAATCGATATTAGAGCTTCAACAGACTAAGGCAGTCTATCAAGCATCGGGAACTCGATCTCAACCTGGAAAGTGGGTAAAACATTTTGGAATGGTAAGTTATAAAGCTCAGTGAGTGACTTCGTTTAAAACTATAAATTTAAAGATAAGAACACGTGAAAGCTTTACACATATAAATATATTTATACAAGTCGTAAATATAAATGTATAATAGTAAGAATAGCTTTCTCAAATACTCAGCATGTACGTCATTGAAATCTAGCAAGGCATAATCAAGTATATCAAAACATTTTAACTAACATGACAAATCTACATTGTGTAGGACACGCTCAGTACCATCAACGTTTACAAGCTCTACAATGTAGTTGAACGTGCCCAGCACTCACGACAGCATCATTGTTACGGAGTACACTACTCAACACCAACAACGAAATCTAACTTGAGTGCACACGGTACCATATAGCCTTGGGCTCAATATCTCAGTCATGTAGTTAACGGAAACATCAGAAAATCAGACAAAAATGTTAAAACATGTCTGCTATCTTTATCTTTCGTAAAGCTTAAGCTTACTCAAATTGTTCGTGGAAAACTGAAAATCTAAAAATAATACTTGCTTAAAGTGATTGGGTTTCAGTTACTTTTCAGAAATTCGATAATAACGTGCTCATATATAAATTTCATCATAAAACTTTCTGCTTGAACGTATGCTCGAAACCTTTAATCGAAATCATGTACTATCTGTAGAAATATAATCATAGATAACAGTTTAGAAACCGTTCATAGAAATCATGTACTATTCATAGAAATATAGTCATAAATAGCAATTTAGAAATATGTTTGAAATCTATTTTGTCACTCACTGTTTTGAGCTAGATCCTTGGTCTGTAAGCTCGGTTTAATTCTTCTCGGCCTATTAACAACTAAATCGAGTATTAAAACCCTAAATATTCTGGTTTTCTAAAGATAGACTTAACAAGTCACACTAAAGATGACGCTCATGAAACAAAGCTTAAGAAATAAACTCCTCTTTGAACAACTCTATGCATTTTTCATAATTCTAGCACAAACTTCAAATGACCATAACTCCCTCAATACGTAACAAAAATGAGTGTTCTTTATGTCAAAACCTTCATTTTGATGTCCTCTATAATTTACTTAAAGATATACAACCCAAATGCTCAGTCGAGAATCTAAAAAACACCACACAATAAAACCACTCCAAAATCCCGCACTTACATACCTTCAACTTGTCCCTATAAATTAACACATTTCCAGTCATAATTGTCTCTCAGCATCTTCATAAAAGTTATAGGAAATTGACTAAGCTTTCCAACCATATTAATAAGAGGTTTTAACTCAATG
This sequence comes from Cucumis melo, assembly GCF_025177605.1. Lineage (NCBI taxonomy): Eukaryota > Viridiplantae > Streptophyta > Magnoliopsida > Cucurbitales > Cucurbitaceae > Cucumis > Cucumis melo. The sequence continues at coordinate 17,744,802 of NC_066860.1, forward strand.
TATACACACCAGAAAATGTAAAAAACCAGAGGATTTTTGATTTTGCATGGAAAACACCTACTCTACCTTCTCAGTCAAATATCACACAATTAACAACAAAATTGACTCAAACACCCTTCACAAAAATTGTTGAAAAATGAATTAGATTTCAGGAAATTCAAACCTTACATCTTAGTTCTTCTTGAGAAGATCAAACTGAATAAAAAACTATAAGTGTGCAGAGTGGTTGAAAATCTGCCATGATTGAAACTTCCTTTGAGTTTTTTCCCTTCTTCTTCAACCTTAGAACTAAGAAATCTTCTTCTTCTCCCTCAGGTTCTCTACAAATCTTCTCTCAAAAGAAAGCTCTGAAAGTTGGATGAAAATGGTGAGGAATGATCACTTTGGCAGTGGAGAGAGCTTGACCGAAAGAGAGAAAAATTTCTTTCCTTCTTTTCCTCTTTCTTTCCTTTTAATCCTTTATTTTCTTTTCTTTTTTTAATAAAACCTTTAATTATATAAAAATATTATATAATTAATTTTCATTTTCTATTATTTCTTTTATATAAAAAAAATCCAAAGAGAATCTCGATTTTACAAGGCATGTAGACAGAAAGAGATTACATAGAAGAGATAAAATGATATGTAAAAAGGCATCAATTAATGAATAGTTCGAATAAAATAGACATCACAAATGTTAACACCATTGAAGAAGTCATCTACTTAGATCTCATAATGACTCAAAAAAGATGATTTATCAAGTGTCAATTCCATTTCATACCACTCCCTATAAATAGAATTTTTTTTACTATGTTTTAAATATCACCGTTAGATCACATTGATATGCTCTAATCTATAACCACAAGAAGAAATCTGACCTTTAATGTCGGTTTTAAACCAACATTAAAGGTCTTTAATGTCACTTGGCAACCGACATCTTTGCGAACGTTATTAAAGGCCTTTAATATCGGTTGGGCTTTAATGTCGATTTAAAAACGACATTAAAGGCCTCTTTAATGTTGGTTTAAAAATGACATTAAGGGTCTTTAATGTCGGTTTAAAAACGACATTAAAGGTCTTTAATGTCGGTTTAAAAACGACATTAAAGGTCTTTAATGTTAGTTTTCAACCGACATCTTTAATAGTGTTATTGAAGCCCTTTAATGTTGGTTTGACTTTAATGTCGGTTTAAAAACGACATTAAGACCTCTTTAATGTCAGTTTAAAAACGACATTAAAGGCCTTTAATGTCAGTTTTCAACCGACATCTTTGATAGTGTTATTGAAGCCCTTTAATGTCGATTTTAAACCGACATTAAAGCCTAGTTTTTGGGTTCATTTTTACAAATTTATTTTTATTTAATTGTTGCATTATTGTCCATTTTTTATAGACCGACATTGGGTCCATCTAGATAAATATTTTTTCACGCCAAGAAATCAATGAAATTCATATTATTTTAGAAACTATAATATTTGTCTTTTACATTTGAATACACAAAATAAAATCTTAATATTGTGTTTATATATACATTCTACAACAGTACATGAAAAAAAATTCTAAGACAAGAATTAAATAATTAGAAATCCTAAATGCCTTCTCAGTCTTAAATTTTCAACGGTCGCCTTTCCATCTGCATACTCGCTTAGCTTTCAACCAGATATGACTTCAATTATCTACAAACAATATCCAAATAAACCATTATTTAGAATAGCAAAGCTGTTTGAAGCACTAAAATTGCAGAGAAGGATAAAAAGTTCTCAAGATTTTATATTCACACCCCAATCCACAGAAATCTCTTCAGTCTACCCCATCCATCAGGCTTTCCTAAATCTCTTCAGTCTAATATTAGAAATATTCCATAGATGCAATCATATACGATCCTTTTTCCCAAATTAAAAAAAAACATTTTATGTGGCAACTTATGAATTCTTGTAATTGATTAGCTCATAATATTGCTAGCCAAATGAAAAATCAACATTTTTTGCATAACATTATGAAAACCAATATCAATCTATAAGAAAATAGGCAACATGAACACAATAAGTTGAAAAGTAAATCAATCATATTTGTATACCTTGGGTGTGGAGAACCCTTCATTGGCTTTTGGCCATATTTCCTCCATGAATAATCATCATATCTGCTAGCTTGTTACTAATCGCGGGCACCTTAATCGACCGCTTCACTCTATGCTTCACTCTAGTGTTATTAAAGGTCTTCCCCTTTCCTACCATTGCATTTCTTAACAAAAATATCGACACAATATACACAATCAACAACCAACAATCCATTTGAAGCATCATTTAATCTTTAGAATTACAGCAACAAATATGCATTTCACACCAAACACTTTTTAAGGAATTTTTCTCATTTACAAAAGAATTACATAAACAAATATGTATTTTTTTTTTTTTGTCAAAGAATAAACTGACCCATAGAAGTATCTCTCTCCTTTAGCAAAGAATTACTCATACATTCAACTTTTAGAAACTAAAATAAATAGGCTTAACTTTTAGAAACCATGCAAAACTAAATTGTTAACAAACGAGATCTCTAAATGGTCAAATCCTAGTCCTTTAAATATGAAATTAAAGAAACTTACGCCCATTTGGGATCTAAGGCACCACAATCCGCACAAAATTCATATTCTCAAAATTCCAACTTGAAACAGTGAACAATTTAGTTCTAAAAAATCCTACAATTAAAGTTCTTAATCTCAACATCACAAGGCAAAATTTACAAATAAAAGTAATAGAGTCTAAAAAAAAAAGATCTTTTGGATATCATCGAGGTTGAACCCATAGACATTCCTTGCTGCGCAGCCCTAATGCCACATAGAAGAAAACATCTTAAGGAAAATTGTTCCTAGTTTTCAATTGACAAGGCCTCAATTCTAGTAGCATAGAACACAGAGTCATACAAAATAATTTCAACTTTTTACTCGGATTGGAACTAGTAATTAAATAAATGGGACATTGAGGGCTCATTTCATAGCATTCTTGTTTCTTATTTCTAGTTTTTCAAAAACATGTTAGACCTTGGTTTTCTGATACTTTTACACTCTCCAACACCAGTGAATAACAACAGATATGAGGAGAAAAGAACTTCCTACAGGGTCCTTATACTTAGTTTCCAAACTGTAAACTTCATAGCCCAAACTCTAGCAAGAGATAAATAAAGATATAAGAAAACAAAAAACAGATAGCAAAACCTTATATTACCACTCTCGACTATTTACTATAACTAAACTTCTAAATTCTGAGCAGTTACGTCTAGTCTATCGCTCACGGCAGGTTATGTAATAAGTAACACATATCCTATAGAAACTATTTTCATAAAAGCTCCCTAAATGAACTCAATTACAACCACAAAACCATAAAAGTACACCAGCAAGACACGTGAAATCAAATGCAAGCATCCAAAATAACACTGATAGCAGCCAACATCACATTAAAGTGTGCATAAGGACATTTAAAAATCAAAATGAATGTTTTCAAGCCCTTGGGTTGGGTACAAAGCAAAAGCTACATCTTATAAGAATTGGTTGGTGTGTGAATCTTCATGCAGCAAAGAAAAAAAATAAAAAGGCAAAACAAAACAAAACCCTACACCTTCAATGCAGCCTCAACAACATGGAAATATTATGACCAAGAGTTAAATGTAGATGAAATAAAATATAGCCTAATAAACATCGGATCTGGAGAAGATATCGAACGACGACAGGGATGGAAGAAACTTAATTACAAGGCGGCTATGGTGGTGGCAGCAGCTGTTGGAAAAGAGAGGGAAGAAAGTGATAGATTGAGAGGGAAGAAGGTAATGTGCTATTTGGATCCAGAGACCAAGAACCTCAACGAATCAGCCATAACAAAACAACCAACACCTTTAGACGAACCAAATTGAACACAAAGTCGTTTAATCATCTAATAAAAGTAATAGATTGATTCTTATCTACAAAGAGAGGAAAAGGAAAAGCAAGGAAAGTAATTAAGATCGTACCATAGAGATTTTGGCCAAACTTCTAAAGTTGAAATATTGTTTCAAAAAATCTTGTTGTGAAAACATGAATCTCCACAAATGCCTACAACAAACAACAACGAGATGAGTGTTATGCCAAACAACAACAACATACCAGTATTACCATCACCGACTGTAACGCCCCAACAGATTGGGGTTTTCATTTGTTCATCGCAAGAGTAAATTTGTAAATTCGAAATTGTTATGGAATTGGATTATTTTTTACCTTATAATTAATTAAGGTTAAAGAATTACTTTGGTTGATTATTTTTAATTATTGAAGTTTGAGGATAAAATAAAATAATTAAGTATGAAGGTAACAAAATTAATTAATGCCTTGGAAATGGTCAATTGTTGGGTTTAATGAAGAGAGAGAGAGGAGGGTTGTTATTGGATTAGAGTAGGAAAAGAAAAAAAAAAGAAAAGGAAGTAATAATAGTTTTTTTTTATTATTATTGGTTCTTTTAAAAAGGGGCATTGGGAGGCGTGTAACTCATCACCTTCCCAAGAAAACCCTAGCCCAAATTTTTCTCCACCATAGCCGCCGCCACCCTCCTCGCCGCCGCCGATCGACCGTCGCACGCCACCGAGCCGACGCCATCCTCCCAGCCGCGTCGGAGATCCGTCCAAGCCGATCCGCGCACGTCGAGCGTCTGCCGCATAGCCCGTCTCTCGCAGCCGTCGCCCGAAGCTGAACCACCCGCGCGTCTACAAGCCGAAGCCGTGTCGGCCAGCCAAAGCCGAGTCGCGCCGCTTCGATCCGGCGCAGAGCAGCCGAAGCCTCCGTCTGTAGCCGTCACCGAGCGAAGCCGTGGTTTTAGCCGGACCGCCGCAACCCGTCGCACCACCCGAGTCTGGAAGTCAGCGCCACGTTGCGCGAAGACCCGACCCGGCTGAAGCTTCCGCCCCGCGACCCGATCGCCCCGCGCAGCCGCTCTGCGTAGCCCAGCTGCGCCGTGTTCACCCGCAAGCCGAGCCGCACGCGCGCAACTCCTGCACCGAGCCGAGCCGCACGCGCGCAGCTCCTGCGCCCGAGCCGAGCCGCGCCTGCGCACGAGCCGATCCTTGCTCTTCCAGCCAATCAAGCCGAGCTGATCCCTACCTTTCGGAGCCACACAAATTTTGGCTGTTCCCCACGTTCCATGGTAAGTTTTGGAAGATAGTTGGGATTTGGTATACCCAACGAAGAGGAATTTTAGTTTCTTTAAATAATTTAATGGTTGAATTAAATTATTTTTTCTGAAAGGGGGCCGGTTGGACAAATTGGTGTTGGACCGTGGGATTCTTTCTCGACTTAAAGGGAGTTAGTGCAACCTTGATTTTAGGGTAAGTTGCTTCAAACGACTCTTGGGTCTCTATTCCTTAAAGGTTAGGTTTTGATTGTTGTTTCTAATCATTTAGGGCCCTGCTGCTTGGAAAGCATACCTTTTCTTACTTTTAGGACTCGACAACCAAATCTCTAGGTAAGAGATTTCTACTACTAGCTCTATATTTAGAACTACAAGATCACATACACCTTCAGTTGTGCATGTTAAGGACTAGGTTGTATGATACGTGTAATTAATGAGAGCATGATGCGATTGACGACATGGTTACATTATGGCATGATATTGTGATGACGTGAATTGTTATGACTGTACGCCGGTTATTGAGGTGAACAATGAGATGATGTTTAGTTGTTATGATTACATGATAATGCTACGTGCATGTATGTTATGGTTAGGGTACTTGTTAGCTTAGCCTATTAGAGTCGTACCTGCATGGGTATCCTTCGGGATCACCACCTATTTAGGGTTGTGTGGCCCGACGGTGCGCCAGTCTAGCATGGATATAGATATGACTCGAGTGACTCAACGGGGTCCTCGCATCCCGATTGTCCTAGGTGCTCCCCCGGGACACCGAAGACCAGATTTTCGTTCCTACGGGAGCGCATGTTGCACGTGTTCGGGAACGTGCCAGAGATTGGGTACTATTCACAGGACTCTAATAGGAAGCTAACAAGCACCTAGTGGGACTAGTAGTGGGTCCCTTACTGAGTATTTTATACTCACTCTCTTCATGTCATGGTGGCGAGCGACCAGAAGTGACCGTGGTGGGCCATAGGGATTTCTGCTTCCGCTTATACTTGTTTTTGACGTTAGCGCCTGGGTTTTATTTTTCTTCACTATTTACTATTTTTGAAAAGTAGATAGGGCCCGAGTAGGACTTTAGAATGAAATTTTATTTTCGCATATTATTTTGTTTGGATTTTCATAAATAAATTTCTCAAATTTTATTCGTATTTACTAAATTTTATGACTTAAACCACTTGTCCTACATTAGTAATGACTTCGACTCAACATAAGGAGTTGGGTTGTTACAGTTGGTATCAGAGCGCAGTGTTTTAGGTTCTGTAGACTGACCTACGATGTAAGTCATTGTTTTATTTTGGTTTTACTTCACCCTATGGCTATACGGTCCTTCGGCACTCGCCAGGTATGTCTAAAGCCTTGCTAATGTTAAGATTATAATGTTGCCTGAATAGACTAGAACTAGAGATAAGAGTGTTAAGTTCTTGTGGTGAAAAGTTTTGTTGGTGAATTTTAGGGAGAATACCGCCACGTAGAGGTGCACGACGAGGAGGTGGTAGGGGAGGCAGAGGAGCCGGTCGTGGCCAGCCGGAGGAGCAACCCGCTGCGCCGGCGGTCAACCCAAACGCACCGGTCACCCAGGCGGACCTCGCCGCGATGGAGCAGCGTTATCAGGACATGCTGCAGGCTGCTTTGGTGCCTTTCCTCGCTGTCCAGCAGAACCAGGCCGCCCCTGTTCAAGCCCAGACCGTCACTCCTCCAACCCCTGTGGAAGCTCAACCCGTGCCAGTTCAACTATCGGCTGAGGCTAAACACTTAAGAGACTTTAGGAAGTATAATCCTAAGACCTTTGACGGATCCATGGACAACCCCACAAAGGCCCAAATGTGGTTGACGTCCATAGAGAATATCTTTCGGTACATGAAGTGCCCAGAAGACCAGAAGGTGCAGTGTGCAGTTTTCTTCTTGGAGGATAGGGGCACCGCCTGGTGGGAGATTGCTGAGAGAATGCTGGGGGGCGACGTCAGCAAGATAACTTGGGAGCAGTTCAAGGAGAACATCTATGCTAAGTTCTTCTCTGCCAACGTGAAGCATGCCAAGCTGCAAGAGTTCCTAAACTTGGAGCAAGGCGATATGACTGTGGAGCAGTACGACGCCGAGTTCAACATGCTGTCCCGTTTTGCTCCCGATGTGGTAAGAGATGAGGCTGCCAGGACGGAGAAATTCGTTAGAGGACTCAGGCTAGACCTTCAGGGCATTGTCCGAGCTCTCCGGCCAGCCACTCATGCTGAGGCACTACGTATAGCACTGGATCTGAGCCTGCATGAGAGAGCTGATTCGTCTAAGGCTGCCGGTAGAGGGTCAGCCTTGGGATAGAAGAGAAAGGTGGAGACGCAGCCTGACGTAATACCGCATCGAACTCTGAGGTCAGGAGGTGTCTTTCAGAGACACCGACGGGAGCTTGCAGCAGCCGGGAGGACTCTGAGAGAGCTACCCGCTTGTACTACCTGTGGGAGAGTCCATGGAGGTCGTTGCTTGGCTGGGAGTGGAGTCTGCTTCAGGTGCAGACAGCCGGGGCACACTGCTGACGCGTGTCCTCGAAAACCCTTTGAGACGACACCGCACCAGCCTTCTGCTTCCCAACAGGGGAGAGTTTTTGCCACTACCCGGCAGGAGGCCGAGCGAGCTAGTACCGTGGTGACAGGTACGCTCCCAATCTTGGGGTATTATGCTTTCGTACTATTTGACTCTTGGTCATCCCACTCGTTTATATCCCCTGTATTCGTTCAGTATGTGGGTTTAGAAGTAGAACCCTTGGGTAGTGATTTGGCTGTTTCTACTCCATCTGAGGAGGTCCTGTTGTCTAAAGAAAAAATAAAGGCATGTCGAGTAGAGATAGCGAAGCATGAGTTAGACGTGACCCTGCTAGTGTTAGACATGCAGGATTTCGATGTGATTTTAGGCATGGATTGGCTGTCAGCTAACCATGCAAGCATAGACTGTTTTGGTAAGGAAGTCGTCTTTAATCCTCCATCGGTGCCTAGTTTCAAGTTTAGGGGGGCAGGCATGGTATGTGTACCCAAAGTCATCTCAGCCATGAAGGCTAGTAAACTACTCAGCCAGGGTACTTGGGGCATCTTGGCAAGCGTAGTAGATATTAGAGAGCCAGAAGTTTCCCTATCTTCCGAACCAGTGGTAAGGGAGTACCCTGATGTTTTCCTCGACGAACTTCCAGGACTTCCGCCTCCTAGAGAGGTAGACTTCGCCATCGAGTTAGAGTCGGGCACTGCCCCTATCTCGAGGGCCCCTTACAGAATGGCTCCAGTCGAGCTAAAAGAGTTGAAGCTTCAGTTACAGGAGTTGCTGGACAAGGATTTCATCCGGCCCAGTGTGTCACCTTGGGGAGCCCCAGTGCTGTTCGTGAAGAAGAAGGATGGGTCGATGCGCCTTTGTATTGACTGCCGAGAGCTGAACAAGGTGACAGTTAAAAACCGCTACCCCTTACCCAGGATTGATGAGTTGTTCGATCAGTTGCAGGGAGCCACTGTCTTTTCCAAGATCGACCTGCGATCAGGCTACCACCAGTTGAGGATTAGGGACAATGACATTCCCAAGACGGCCTTTCGATCGAGGTACGGACATTACGAGTTCATTGTGATGTCTTTTGGCTTGACTAATGCCCCTGCAGTGTTCATGGATTTGATGAACAGGGCGTTTAAGGACTTCCTAGACTCGTTCGTCATAGTCTTCATTGATGACATCTTGATTTACTAAAAAAATTGAGGCTGAGCACGAGGAGCACTTGCACCAGGTTTTGGAGACTCTTCGAGCCAGCAAGTTGTATGCCAAGTTCTCCAAGTGTGAATTCTGGTTAAAAAAGGTGACGTTCCTTGGCCACGTGGTTTCCAGTGAGGGAGTTTCTGTGAATCCAGCAAAGATCGAAGCGGTGACCAACTGGCCTCGACCGTCCACAGTTAGTGAAATTCGAAGTTTTCTGGGCTTGGCAGGTTACTACAGGAGGTTCGTGGAAGACTTCTCACGTATAGCCAGCCCGTTGACCCAGTTGACCAGGAAGGGAACCCCTTTTGTTTGGAGCCCAGCATGCGCGAGTAGGTTCCAGGAGCTCAAGCAGAAGCTGGTGACTGCACCAGTCCTGACAGTGCCCGATGGGTCGGGAAGCTTTGTGATCTATAGTAATGCCTCCAAGAAGGGACTGGGCTGTGTTCTGATGCAGCAAGGCAAGGTAGTTGCTTATGCCTCCCGTCAGTTGAAGACTCATGAGCAGAACTACCCTACCCACGACTTAGAGCTGGCAGCTGTAGTCTTTGCACTGAAGATATGGAGGCACTACCTGTACGGTGAGAAGATACAGATTTACACTGACCACAAGAGCCTGAAATACTTCTTCGCCCAGAAGGAGTTGAACATATGGCAGAGGAGGTGGCTCGAGTTGGTGAAAGACTATGACTGCGAGATTCTGTACCACCCAGGTAAAGCAAATGTAGTGGCTGATGCGCTGAGTAGGAAGGTTGCACATTCAGCAGCGCTGATCACCAAGCAAACCTCCTTACTCAGAGATTTTGAGAGAGTCGAGATTGCAGTCTCAGTAGGAGAGGTTACCTCACAGTTGGCTCAGTTGTCAGTTCAGCCAACCTTGAGGCAAAAGATTATCGTTGCTCAGCAGAATGATCCTTACTTGGTCGAGAAGCGTCGTTTGGTAGAGACAGGGCAAGGTGAGGACTTCTCCATATCCTCTGACGATGGTCTTATGTTTGAGGGACGCCTGTGTGTGCCGGAAGACAGCGCAGTCAAGACAGAACTTTTGACTAAGGCTCACAGTTCTCCATTTACCATGCACCCTGGAAGTACGAAGATGTACCAGGACTTGAGGAGTGTCTATTGGTGTAGGAACATGAAGAGGGAAGTAGCAGACTGTGTCAGTAGGTGCTTGGTGTGCCAGCAGGTGAAGACACCTAGACAGCGTCCAGCCCGGTTGTTACAACCCTTGAGTGTGCCAGGGTGGAAGTGGGAGAGTGTGTCGATGGATTTTATTACGGGACTGCCCAAGACCCTAAAGGGCTATACAGTGATCTGGGTTGTGGTCGACAGACTCACGAAGTCGGCCCATTTCGTGCCAGAGAAATCCACTTACACTGCCAGTAAGTGGGGGCAGTTATATATGACAGAGATTGTGAGACTGCATGGAGTACCCGTATCCATCATTTCAGACAGAGACGCTCGTTTCACATCGAAGTTCTGGAAAGGACTTCAACTTGCATTAGGTACGAGGTTAGACTTCAGCACGGCATTCCACCCTCAGACTGATGGTCAGATAGATAGATTAAACCAGATTTTGGAAGACATGCTGCGGGCCTGCGTGCTAGAGTTTTCAGGAAGTTGGGACCCCCATCTGCATCTGATGGAGTTTGCCTATAATAACAGCTATCAGGCTACTATCGATATGGCACCGTTTAAGACTCTGTATGGCAAGTGCTGTAGATCTCCTGTCTGCTGGGGCGAGGTTGGAGAGCAGAGGATGCTAGGCCCCGAGTTAGTGCAGACTACCAATGCAGCCATACAGAAGATTCGAGGCCGTATGCTGACAGCACAGAGCAGACAGAAGAGTTATGCTGATGTGAGACGTAAGAATCTCGAGTTTGAGGTGGGAGGCATGGTCTTTTTGAAGGTAGCACCTATGAAGGGTGTTCTGAGGTTCGTGAAGAAGGGGAAGCTGAGTCCACGCTTCGTAGGGCCGTTTGAGACACTGGAGCGGATTGGCCCCGTGGCCTACTGTTTGGCGTTGCCCTCATCTTTTTCTGCAGTGCATGACATATTCCATGTCTCCATGCTGAGGAGGTATGTCGCAGACCCGACGCATGTAGTGGACTTCGAGCCACTGCAAGTCAGCGAGAACTTGAGCTATGAGGAGCAGCCGGTCGAGATCTTGGCAAGGGAGGTCAGGAAGCTTCGTAGTCGAGAAATTTCACAGGTAAAAGTCCTTTGGCACAACCATGGAGTGGAAGAGGCCACGTGGGAGAGAGAAGAGGACATGAGGGCTCAGTACCCCGAGCTGTTCGAGGATTAGAACTTTCGAGGACGAAAGTTTCCTAAGGAGGGAAGGTTGTAACGCCCCAACAAATTGGGGTTTTCATTTGTTCATCGCAAGAGTAAATTTGTAAATTCGAAATTGTTATGGAATTGGATTATTTTTTACCTTATACTTAATTAAGGTTAAAGAATTACTTTGGTAGATTATTTTTAATTATTGAAGTTTGAGGATAAAATAAAATAATTAAGTTTGAAGGTAACAAAATTAATTAATGCCTTGGAAAGGGTCGATTGTTGGGTTTAATGAAGAGAGGGAGAGGAGGGTTGTTATTGGATTAGAGTAGGAAAAGAAAAAAAAAGGAAAAGGAAGTAATAATTGTTAATTTTATTATTATTGGTTCTTTTAAAAAGGGGCATTGGGAGGCGTGTAACTCATCACCTTCCCAAGAAAACCCTAGCCCAAATTTTTCTCCACCATAGCCGCCGCCACCCTCCTCGCCGCCGCCGATCGACCGCCGCACGCCACCGAGCCGACGCCATCCTCCCAGCTGCGTCGGAGATCCGTCCAAGCCGATCCGTGCACGCCGAGCGTCCGCCGCACAGCCCGTCTCTCGCAACCGTCGCCCGAAGCTGAACCACCCGTGCGTCTACAAGTCGAAGCCGTGTCGGCCAGCCAAAGCCGAGTCGCGCCGCTTCGATCCGGCGCAGAGCAGCCGAAGCCTCCGTTTGTAGCCGTCACCGAGCGAAGCCATGGTTTTAGCCGGACCACCGCAACCCGTCGCACCACCCGAGTCCGGAAGTCAGCGCCACGTTGCGCGAAGACCCGACCCGTCCGAAGTTCCCGCCTCGCGACCCGACCGCCCCGCGCAGCCGCTCCGCGTAGCCCAGCCGCGCCGTGTTCACCCGCAAGCCGAGCCGCACGCGCGCAACTCCTGCGCGGAGCCGAGCCGCACGCGCGCAGCTCCTGCGCCCGAGCCGAGCCACGCCTACTCCTGAGCCGAGCTGCGCCTGCGCACGAGCCTATCCCTACCTTTCGAAGCCACACAAATTTTGGTCGTTCCCCACGTTCCTTGGTAAGTTTTGGAAGATAGTTGGGATTTGGTATACCCAACGAAGAGGATTTTTAGTTTCTTTAAATAATTTAATGGTTGAATTAAATTATTTTTTCTGAAAGGGGGCCGGTTGGACAAATTGGTGTTGGAGCGTGGGATTCTTTCTCGACTTAAAGGGAGTTAGCGCAACCTTGATTTTGGGGTAAGTTGCTTCAAATGACTCTTGGGTCTCTGTTCCTTGAAGGTTAGGTTTTAATTGTTGTTTCTAATCATTTAGGGCCCTGCTGCTTGGAAAGCATACCTTTTCTTACTTTTAGGACTCGACAACCAAATCTCCAGGTAAGAGATTTCTACTACTAGCTCTATATTTAGAACTACAAGATCACATACACCTTCAGTTGTGCATGTTAAGGACTAGGTTGTATGATACGTGTAATTAATGAGAGCATGATGCGATTGACGACATGGTTACATTATGGCATGATATTGTGATGACGTGAATTGTTATGACTGTACGCCGGTTATTGAGGTGAACAGTGAGATGATGATTAGTTGTTATGATTACATGATAATGCTACGTGCATGTATGTTATGGTTAGGGTACTTGTTAGCTTAGCCTATTAGAGTCGTACCTGCATGGGTGTCCTTCGGGATCACCAACTATTTAGGGTTGTGTGGCCCGACGGGGCGCCAGTCTAGCATGGATATAGATATGACTCGAGTGACTCGACGGGGTCCTCGCATCCCGATTGTCCTAGGTGCTCCCCCGGGACACCGAAGACCAGATTTTCGTTCCTACGGGAGCTCATGTTGCACGTGTTCGAGAACGTGCCAAAGATTGGGTACTATTCACAGGACTCTAATAGGAAGCTAACAGGCTCCTAGTGGGACTAGTAGTGGGTCCCTTACTGAGTATTTTATACTCACTCTCTTCATGTCGTGTTTTTTCAGGTAGAGGCCGAGGCAAGGGTAAAGGCAAGCTGGCGAGCGACCAGAAGTGACCGTGGCGGGCCATAGGGATTTCTGCTTCCGCTTATACTTTTTTTTTACGTTAGCGCCTGGGTTTTATTTTTCTTCACTATTTACTATTTTTGAAAAGTAGATAGTAAATAAATTTTATTTTCGCATATTATTTTGTTTGGATTTTCATAAATAAATTTCTCAAATTTTATTCGTATTTACTAAATTTTATGACTTAAACCACTTGTCCAACATTAGTAATGACTTCGACTCAGCATAAGGAGTTGGGTTGTTACACCGACAATGTAAAATGTAAACTCAAACTTCACAGAGGCATTTATATAAACAGATTGCATACAAGATATGAATGACATGACAGAGCAAAAAGTAAATTGAGCACCTAAGAAAAGATTAAATCTATTAAGTAAAGAACTCACTCTATCATTATTATGGAGTATTAGAGCAAAATAATGACATGACAGAGGAAAAAACACAAGAGAATTAATGTAAAAATAGTAGGAGTGAATAAATTAAATGTAAATAGGTAGCATAACTTCTCTTAGCGAGTCTTCGAGATCCTACTTACATTGGCTCAAATTCAATAACACAAAAGGTATATCAAAATTCATTGTCCCCTTTATTTGAAATGCAATGGTCCCTCAAAAGCATATACCATTTCAAAAGCACAAGAATGAACGAATGAAATAGAAATAAAGTTTCTATTACTATCATCATTTCCTTTCTTTCAAATACCCAATAAAAGTATACATTTCAAACTATTATTTTTTTTCTTTAGAGTTGTAAAGATAAGTCTACCATTAACAATTATTTGCAAGGCCAAGTACCCAAATCCAAACACGCTGAATTCGAGTAAACAAAGCTAAGAAAACCCCAAAAATTGAAAAATCAAATAAGGGTTACAACAAATAAACGATGGAATAGAAGAAACAATACCTTGAGACCAAAACAACACATATAGAGAAAAAGCTTATCCATAGACATCCGCAAACCTAAAAAACACGTGATCAAATAACAATGAAGTTCAGTACTCAACTAAAGATATAGAGAAAAGACTAACCCATCATTCTTCAAAATTATCAATCAATAATCACACGTCCCACAAATTTTCAACCCCAGCTTGCAATGTGTTTGCGATCTACTCTCCCAATCACTATTTCTACAATATTCAGAAGTCGTTAAGGCTAAATAGATATCACAACAATATTGGCTATCATAAAATTAGTTTGCTTATATCTTATTTGAAAAAGGAAAAAAATTACATAAATAAAAAAATTCATCATACCAAAAAGTAAATCAGATAACTAATAGCAGCTTCTTTCTTCATATATTGACAATGAAATTATGATATAGCTGAATCAATACATCACCAGCCTTAACATTTAAGCATAAAAATTTGTCAATTGAATTTGAAGGTTTCTACACAAAGACATGTAGATAAAGCATGACATTACAGTAAAACTCGACCAAGAATTAAAGTACTATACAACGGCTCACCAAATAAAACTTCTAATAGCTTGCTCAAACTAATTTAAATCATTTCACTAATCTCCAACAAACCCACCTCACCCCAGCCCACATTCACCTCACCCCACCATAGTCAAGAACAAAACTGCGAATGAAAAAAATTGTAGGATAAGAGAATTTTTTATATCAGAGAAGCAAAGAACTAAATATTAATAAGAGCTTTGGACATACAATGAAATGATTGAATTACCTTAGATGCCCACAAAAATATCTATGAAAAAAGTGATTTTTTAACTCTGCCCTCCTAGATGTGTTACCTTGGTTGGAAAATCAATTGTTTATGGCTTTCAACTACAAGAGCTCCATCGTCATTTTACTATTTTTGACATTCTCTTATGTATCGTACCACAACTTCCTCAAAGTTCAAAGTCAAACAAAGAGCATAATCTGGTCATTTTGAGACTCTTTCCTCACTTTGACAATCAAACTTCAAAATAACAGAAATAAAATTGATAAACCAACCAAGAAAGAAATAGCAGTGACTCGCAAATAGCTGTAAAAATCTAGAAGATGAATGGCTCCATTGCTATATGTCTTTTTCAACAGAAGCACAATGTTATAAACCCATTAGTACCAAAGGGAGAAGTATGAGGAAAATAAGAAGAAACAAGAAGTTCAGTGAATTTGTAACGCCCCGACGTTCGAGGTAAAATTTTAGCATTTTAAGTAAATTGTTCGGAAATTTGAGTTTTGGTAAAACGATAAAATAATAATATAATATTGATTATATTATTATTATCGGGAATTATTATTATTATTTTTAATGTTAATATTTTCTTTTATTTTATTTAAAATAAATATTAATATTCTTATTTAATATTATTATAATAATATATATTAATATTCTATTATAAATTTATATTAATTTTATTCAATATATATATATATATATATATATCATTATTTATTTTTATTTTTATTATAATTAAGATTATTATTATTATTATTATTAGTTATTTTTATTACATATATATTTATTATTATTATTTATATATATATATATATATATATATATATTACAAAAAAAAAAAGAGAGAGAAAAACCCTACCTCGCGCGCGCACAGCCCCCTCCATCTTCGTTTTCTCTCCCGCACGCCGCCGGCCATCTCTTCCCCTTCATTCTCTTCTCCTTCGTCTTCTTCTCTTCGGCTTCTTCATCCGGCACACAGACGTCGCCCGCGCGCCTTCGTCGGCCGTCCACTTCTGTGTTCGCACATCACCGGCGGGAGGCATCAGCGACGGCCATCCCCGACTGCCCTTCTTCTCAGTTCCGCGTGCACGGCCAGCCGTCGACCGTTTCTGCCTTGGTGGTAAAACGTCAGCCGTCGTATTACCGTCGTCGACGAAAGAAACCGGGCAAACCATCTCTGCCATCGCCGCCGTGTTCCGCCGCCGGCAGTGTGAAGATTAAATCGGCTCCAAGCCGGCTGTCCAAGCCGAGCCGCAATCGCTGTCCAAGCCGAGCCGAGATCGCTGTCCAAGCCGAGCCGCGATACTTGTCCAAGCCGAGCCGCCATCCTTGTCCAAGTCGAGCCGAGCGAGCCGAGTGAGCCGAGCCACGAGCCGAGTGAGCCGAGTGAGCCGAGCCGTGAGCCGAGTGAGCCAAGCCACGAGCCGAGTGAGCCGAGCCGCGAGCCGAGTGAGCCGAGCCGCGAGCCGAGTGAGCCGAGCCGCGAGCCGAGTGAGCCGAGCCGCGAGCCGAGTGAGCCGAGCCGCGAGCCGAACCAAGCCGAGCCGAGCCGAGCCGAGCCACCTAAGCCTTCCTTCCTCCACTTCGGTTCACGGTGAGTCTTCGGTAAGGATTGTTTTGATGAATTCCCTAATGTTACCTCGTCCGATTCGAGTTTGAATGTTAGATTAAGATATGGCCCTACTTTTCTCCCTTGAAGGTAGTACAGAGTTGACGCTTAAGTTCTCGGGTTCCGCGACAGGCCTGGTTGGAGATAGCTTCCTTTCCTTGGGTAAGTCAACGGATGACCTTTTAAAACAACTGCTACTAAGGTCATCAACTAAAACTTTCGTGTTTCGTTAGGTGGATCTGTCGAGCGTAGTTTTCGATCGAGGGGCATAACCGAGTATCAGGTAAGGGTTTTCCTACTACTGGACCCCGAGTCCAGGCTAAAACCGTAGTAATCCACAGGGGATTACACGTTAGTGACTGTACTGAATATCTGTATGCGTGTTGACTGTTAAGTACTGATATTATATTTTGTCTGATGAAAATATACTGTGATTGCTATTTGTGGATTGAAATTTTATGTTGATGGACCTTAAAGTTACGGTTCAGTATGTAGTAAAACACTGGTCTGGATGTGGTTCATGGAGTTTGGACGGGGAAGGACAGTGAGTCCGGTTTTGGTTGGTTAGTCGATTGGACCTAGGGTTTCCTATTTGGTGTGCGAATCGGTAATGCATGTAGCAACTGAGGGTGTAGATGTTTAAACCTATACTATCTGACTGACAAAGCCTATGGCGGGACTGTGATATGAATGCCGTTGGGATGTAGTTGATGTAGACAGTTTAGTTGGGACTGAGGAGTAACGGTTAGCTTCATCTATGGGGTAGTGTGCCTTACGGATATGTGCGTCCTTCGGGAGTACTAGACTGATATGTGCATCCTTCGGGAGCACTAGACTGATATGTGCATCCTTCGGGAGCACTAGACTGATATGTGCATCCTTCGGGAGCACTAGACTGATATGTGCATCCTTCGGGAGCACTAGACTGATATGTGCATCCTTCGGGAGCACTAGACTGATATGTGCATCCTTCGGGAGCACTAGACTGATATGTGCATCCTTCGGGAGCACTAGACTGATATGTGCGTTCTACGGAACCACTAGACTGTTATGTAGGGTACCCCCGAATAGGAAGTTAACTGTTGTTCCCTAATGGGCCCAGTAGTGGGTCCCTTACTGAGTATGTTTATACTCACCCTTTCTCTTCTATAACTTTTCAGGTAGGGGTACAGCAAGGGGCAGACCGACGAGAGGCAGGAAGGATGCGTGAAGGCCATATGGACGCGTCTGGTTTTCTTTTCGCTTCCGCTATGTATTTTGTCAGAATATTTTGACTGTGATTTTGGACTGGTGACTGGACATTTTATTTTGTGACTTTTTTTGAATTATTTAAAATAGGGCCCGAAACTGTCTTTTGTAAGGTTTATAATGTTTTAATGAATCGTATCTGGTCCGTTTTAAATTTTATGTTGAATGGTCGAGTTTTGGTGTTTGGTAGTGACCTCAGCTTAGTCCGGAAAGTTGGGTCGTTACAGTTGGTATCAGAGCCTAAGTTTTAGGTTCTGTAGACTGACTTATAATGTGAGTCTGTGTTTTGTGTCCTTATGGCTGAAACGATCCTTGCCGCTCGTCAGGTACGCTCTCATGAAAGTATATGTATAACTCTACATGCATTACCTTACCTAAGTTAAACTGCAAATTCAATTACCAATTTATGACTAAAGGAATCGTTGGTGGTTGTTAGGGAAATGCCACCAAGGAGAGGTGCACGTAGGGGTGGTCGAGGAGGCCGTGGAAGGGGAGCAGGACGCGTTCAGCCTGAGGTGCAGCCTGTAGACCAAGCCCCTGACCCGGCTGCGCCAGTTACTCATGCGGACCTAGCCGCCATGGAGCAGAGGTTTAGAGATATGATTATGCAGATGCGGGAGCAGCAGAAGCCTGCCTCGCCAACTCCGGCGCCAGCTCCAGCGCCAGCTCCAGCACCAGTTCCTGCTCCAGCTCCGGCTCCGGTACCAGTTGCACCCCAGTTTGTGCCGGATCAGTTGTCAGCAGAGGCTAAGCATCTGAGGGATTTCAGGAAGTATAACCCCACGACGTTCGATGGGTCTTTGGAGGACCCCACCAGGGCTCAGATGTGGTTATCGTCCTTGGAAACCATATTCCGTTACATGAAATGCCCTGAGGATCAGAAGGTTCAGTGTGCTGTTTTTATGTTGACTGACAGAGGTACTGCATGGTGGGAGACTACAGAGAGGATGCTAGGTGGTGATGTGAGTCAGATCACGTGGCAGCAGTTCAAGGAGAGTTTCTATGCGAAATTCTTCTCTGCCAGTTTGAGAGATGCCAAGCGGCAGGAGTTCCTGAACCTAGAGCAGGGTGACATGACAGTGGAGCAGTATGATGCGGAGTTTGACATGTTATCCCGCTTCGCTCCCGAGATGATAGCGACCGAGGCGGCCAGAGCTGATAAGTTTGTTAGAGGCCTTAGACTGGACATTCAGGGTTTGGTCCGAGCTTTCAGACCCGCTACTCATTCCGATGCATTGCGCCTGGCAGTGGATCTCAGTTTACAGGAGAGGGCCAACTCGTCTAAGACCGCTGGTAGAGGTTCGACATCGGGACAGAAGAGGAAGGCTGAGCAGCAGCCTGTTCCAGTGCCACAGCGGAATTTCAGACCAGGTGGTGAGTTTCGCAGCTTCCAGCAGAAACCTTTTGAGGCAGGGGAGGCTGCCAGAGGAAAGCCGTTGTGTACCACTTGTGGGAAGCACCATCTGGGCCGTTGCTTATTCGGGACCAGGACCTGCTTTAAGTGCAGGCAAGAGGGTCATACAGCTGATAGATGCCCGTTGAGACTCACGGGGATCGCGCAGAATCAGGGAGCAGGTGCTCCACATCAGGGTAGAGTCTTTGCTACCAACAGGACTGAGGCTGAGAAGGCAGGCACAGTAGTGACAAGTACGCTCCCAGTGTTGGGGCATTACGCCTTAGTTTTGTTTGATTCGGGTTCGTCGCATTCTTTTATCTCGTCCGCATTTGTGTCGCATGCTCGCTTAGAGGTAGAGCCATTACACCATGTTCTGTCAGTATCTACTCCTTCCGGGGAATGTATGTTGTCGAAAGAAAAGGTGAAGGCATGCCAGATTGAGATAGCAGGCCATGTGATTGAAGTAACGCTGATAGTTCTGGATATGCTGGACTTTGATGTAATCCTGGGTATGGATTGGTTGGCCGCTAACCACGCCAGCATAGATTGTTCACGTAAGGAGGTAACGTTTAACCCTCCCTCGATGGCCAGTTTTAAATTTAAGGGAGGAGGGTCAAAGTCGTTGCCTCAGGTAATCTCAGCCATCAGGGCCAGTAAACTGCTCAGTCAGGGTACTTGGGGTATCTTAGCGAGTGTGGTGGATACTAGAGAGGCGGATGTATCCCTGTCGTCAGAACCAGTAGTGACGGACTATCCGGACGTTTTTCCTGAGGAACTTCCAGGGTTACCTCCGCACAGGGAGGTTGAGTTTGCCATAGAGTTGGAGCCGGGCACGGTTCCTATATCCAGAGCCCCTTACAGAATGGCCCCCGCAGAACTGAAAGAACTGAAGGTACAGTTACAGGAATTGCTTGATAAGGGATTCATTCGACCGAGCGTGTCACCTTGGGGTGCGCCAGTCTTATTCGTTAAGAAGAAGGACGGATCGATGCGTCTGTGCATTGACTATAGGGAGTTGAACAAAGTAACAGTAAAGAACAGATATCCCTTACCCAGGATTGACGATTTATTTGACCAGTTACAGGGAGCCACAGTGTTCTCTAAGATTGATCTTCGGTCGGGATACCATCAGCTGAGAATTAAGGATGAGGATGTACCGAAGACAGCATTTCGTTCCAGATATGGACACTACGAGTTTATTGTGATGTCTTTTGGTTTGACGAATGCTCCGGCCGTGTTTATGGACTTGATGAACAGAGTGTTTAGGGAGTTCCTAGATACTTTTGTGATTGTGTTTATCGACGATATCTTGATATACTCCAAGACGGAGGCCGAACACGAGAAGCATTTACGTATGGTTTTGCAAACACTTCGGGATAATAGGTTGTATGCAAAGTTCTCGAAATGCGAGTTTTGGCTGAAGCAGGTGTCCTTTCTGGGCCACGTGGTTTCTAAGGCTGGAGTCTCTGTAGATCCAACTAAGATAGAGGCAGTCACCGGTTGGACCCGACCTTCCACAGTCAGTGAGGTTCGTAGCTTTCTGGGTTTAGCAGGCTATTATCGACGGTTTGTGGAGAACTTTTCTCGTATAGCTACTCCTCTTACTCAGTTGACCAGAAAGGGAGCTCCTTTTGTTTGGAGCAAGGCATGTGAGGACAGTTTCCAGACCCTTAAACAGAAGTTAGTTACCGCGCCGGTTCTTACGGTACCTGATGGTTCTGGCAGTTTCGTGATTTATAGTGATGCTTCCAAGAAGGGTCTGGGTTGTGTTTTGATGCAGCAGGGTAAGGTGGTCGCTTATGCGTCTCGTCAGTTGAAGAGTCATGAGCAGAACTACCCTACACATGATCTAGAGTTGGCAGCAGTGGTTTTTGCTTTGAAAATATGGAGGCATTATTTATATGGTGAAAAGATACAGATATTCACAGATCATAAGAGCTTGAAATACTTCTTTACTCAGAAAGAATTGAATATGAGACAGCGAAGGTGGCTTGAGTTAGTGAAGGATTACGATTGTGAGATACTGTATCATCCAGGCAAGGCAAATGTGGTAGCTGATGCTTTTAGTAGGAAGATATCACATTCAGCAGCACTCATTACCCGGCAGGCCCCATTGCATCGGGATCTCGAGCGGGCTGAGATTGCAGTGTCAGTGGGGGCAGTTACTATGCAGTTAGCCCAGTTGACGGTACAGCCGACTTTGAGGCAAAGGATCATCGATGCTCAGAGTAACGATCCTTATCTGGTTGAGAAACGTGGCCTAGCAGAGGCAGGGCAAACGGCTGAGTTCTCGTTATCCTCTGATGGTGGACTGTTGTTTGAGAGACGCCTCTGTGTTCCGTCAGATTGTGCGGTTAAGACAGAATTATTATCTGAGGCGCACAGTTCCCCATTTTCCATGCACCCAGGTAGTACGAAGATGTATCAGGACCTGAAGCGGGTTTATAGGTGGCATAACATGAAGAGGGAAGTAGCAGAATTTGTTAGTAAATGCCTGGTGTGTCAGCAGGTTAAGGCACCAAGGCAGAAACCAGCGGGTTTATTACAACCCTTGAGCATACCGGAATGGAAGTGGGAGAACGTGTCCATGGATTTCATTACAGGGCTACCGAGAACTCTGAGGGGATTTACAGTGATTTGGGTTGTGGTGGACAGACTTACTAAATCAGCGCACTTCGTTCCGGGTAAATCCACCTATACTGCTAGTAAGTGGGCACAGTTGTACATGTCTGAGATAGTGAGATTACACGGAGTGCCAGTGTCGATTGTTTCTGATAGAGATGCCCGTTTCACTTCAAATTTTGGAAGGGTTTGCAGATTGCTATGGGCACGAGGTTGGACTTTAGTACGGCTTTCCATCCACAGACTGACGGTCAGACTGAGCGTCTGAACCAGGTTTTAGAGGATATGTTGCGAGCGTGTGCATTGGAATTTCCAGGTAGCTGGGACTCCCACTTACATTTGATGGAATTTGCTTATAATAACAGTTATCAAGCTACTATTGGCATGGCACCGTTTGAGGCCCTGTACGGCAGATGTTGTAGATCCCCGGTTTGCTGGGGTGAGGTAGGTGAGCAGAGATTGATGGGTCCTGAGTTAGTTCAGTCTACTAACGAAGCGATACAGAAGATTAGATCACGCATGCATACCGCTCAGAGTAGGCAGAAGAGTTATGCAGATGTGAGGCGGAAGGACCTTGAGTTTGAGGTAGGGGATAAGGTGTTCTTAAAGGTAGCACCTATGAAAGGTGTCTTGCGTTTTGAAAGGAGGGGAAAGTTGAGTCCCCGTTTTGTTGGGCCATTTGAGATTCTGGAGCGGATTGGCCCTGTAGCTTATCGCTTGGCGTTGCCTCCATCACTCTCGACAGTCCATAATGTGTTTCACGTTTCTATGTTGAGGAAGTACGTGCCAGATCCATCCCATGTAGTGGATTACGAGCCACTAGAGATTGATGAGAACTTGAGCTATGTTGAACAACCTGTTGAGGTGCTTGCTAGAGAGGTGAAGACGTTGAGAAATAAAGAAATTCCCCTGGTTAAAGTCTTGTGGCGGAATCACCGGGTAGAAGAGGCTACGTGGGAGCGAGAAGATGACATGAGATCTCGTTATCCCGAGCTGTTCGAGGAATAAAACTTTCGAGGACGAAAGTTCCCTAAGGAGGGAAGAATGTAACGCCCCGACGTTCGAGGTAAAATTTTAGCATTTTAAGTAAATTGTTCGGAAATTTGAGTTTTGGTAAAACGATAAAATAATAATATAATATTGATTATATTATTATTATCGGGAATTATTATTATTATTTTTAATGTTAATATTTTCTTTTATTTTATTTAAAATAAATATTAATATTCTTATTTAATATTATTATAATAATATATATTAATATTCTATTATAAATTTATATTAATTTTATTCAATATATATATATATATATCATTATTTATTTTTATTTTTATTATAATTAAGATTATTATTATTATTATTATTAGTTATTTTTATTACATATATATTTATTATTATTATTTATATATATATATATATATATATATATATATATATTACAAAAAAAAAAAAGAGAGAAAAACCCTACCTCGCGCGCGCACAGCCCCCTCCATCTTCGTTTTCTCTCCCGCACGCCGCCGGCCATCTCTTCCCCTTCATTCTCATCTCCTTCGTCTTCTTCTCTTCGGCTTCTTCATCCGACACACAGACGTCGCCCGCGCGCCTTCGTCGGCCGTCCACTTCTGTGTTCGCACATCACCGGCGGGAGGCATCAGCGACGGCCGTCCCCGACTGCCCTTCTTCTCAGTTCCGCGTGCACGGCCAGCCGTCGGCCGTTTCTGCCTTGGTGGTAAAACGTCAGCCGTCGTATTACCGTCGTCGACGAAAGAAACCGGGCAAACCATCTCTGCCATCGCCGCCGCGTTCCGCCGCCGGCAGTGTGAAGATTAAATCGGCTCCAAGCCGGCTGTCCAAGCCGAGCCGCAATCGCTGTCCAAGCCGAGCCGAGATCGCTGTCCAAGCCGAGCCGCGATACTTGTCCAAGCCGAGCCGCCATCCTTGTCCAAGTCGAGCCGAGCGAGCCGAGTGAGCCGAGCCACGAGCCGAGGGAGCCGAGTGAGCCGAGCCGCGAGCCGAGTGAGCCGAGTGAGCCGAGCCGCGAGCCGAGTGAGCCGAGCCGCGAGCCGAGTGAGCCAAGCCACGAGCCGAGTGAGCCGAGCCGCGAGCCGAGTGAGCCGAGCCGCGAGCCGAGTGAGCCGAGCCGCGAGCCGAGTGAGCCGAGCCGCGAGCCGAGTGAGCCGAGCCGCGAGCCGAGTGAGCCGAGCCGCGAGCCGAACCAAGCCGAGCCGAGCCGAGCCGAGCCACCTAAGCCTTCCTTCCTCCACTTCGGTTCACGGTGAGTCTTCGGTAAGGATTGTTTTGATGAATTCCCTAATGTTACCTCGTCCGATTCGAGTTTGAATGTTGGATTAAGATATGGCCCTACTTTTCTCCCTTGAAGGTAGTACAGAGTTGACGCTTAAGTTCTCGGGTTCCGCGGCAGGCCTGGTTGGAGATAGCTTCCTTTCCTTGGGTAAGTCAACGGATGACCTTTTAAAACAACTGCTACTAAGGTCATCAACTAAAACTTTCGTGTTTCGTTAGGTGGATCTGTCGAGCGTAGTTTTCGATCGAGGGGCATAACCGAGTATCAGGTAAGGGTTTTCCTACTACTGGACCCCGAGTCCAGGCTAAAACCGTAGTAATCCACAGGGGATTACACGTTAGTGACTGTATTGAATATCTGTATGCGTGTTGACTGTTAAGTACTGATATTATATTTTGTCTGATGAAAATATACTGTGATTGCTATTTGTGGATTGAAATTTTATGTTGATGGACCTTAAAGTTACGGTTCAGTATGTAGTAAAACACTGGTCTGGATGTGGTTCATGGAGTTTGGACGGGGAAGGACAGTGAGTCCGGTTTTGGTTGGTTAGTCGATTGGACCTAGGGTTTCCTATTTGGTGTGCGAATCGGTAATGCATGTAGCAACTGAGGGTGTAGATGTTTAAACCTATATTATCTGACTGACAAAGCCTATGGCGGGACTGTGATATGAATGCCGTTGGGATGTAGTTGATGTAGACAGTTTAGTTTGGACTGAGGAGTAACGGTTAGCTTCATCTATGGGGTAGTGTGCCTTACGGATATGTGCGTCCTTCGGGAGTACTAGACTAATATGTGCATCCTTCGGGAGCATTAGACTGATATGTGCATCCTTCGGGAGCACTAGACTGATATGTGCATCCTTCGGGAGCACTAGACTGATATGTGCATCCTTCGGGAGCACTAGACTGATATGTGCATCCTTCGGGAGCACTAGACTGATATGTGCGTTCTACGGAACCACTAGACTGTTATGTAGGGTACCCCCGAATAGGAAGTTAACTGTTGTTCCCTAATGGGCCCAGTAGTGGGTCCCTTACTGAGTATGTTTATACTCACCCTTTCTCTTCTATAACTTTTCAGGTAGGGGTACAGCAAGGGGCAGACCGACGAGAGGCAGGAAGGATGCGTGAAGGCCATATGGACGCGTCTGGTTTTCTTTTCGCTTCCGCTATGTATTTTGTCAGAATATTTTGACTGTGATTTTGGACTGGTGACTGGACATTTTATTTTGTGACTTTTTTTGAATTATTTAAAATAGGGCCCGAAACTGTCTTTTGTAAGGTTTATAATGTTTTAATGAATCGTATCTGGTCCGTTTTAAATTTTATGTTGAATGGTCGAGTTTTGGTGTTTGGTAGTGACCTCAGCTTAGTCCTGAAAGTTGGGTCGTTACAGAATTTGAAATTATAGTAATTTCCACCAATAGAGTTCTCAAGCTAGGCTCTTACCGACTACAATTATATGAAGAAGATAGATGTTTTCTTCAACATAAACTCTATGCATCTAGAACTAATAATAATCCTCACAAATGTTTGAGTCCATAAATAACGGGAAGATTAAGAAAAATTTTAGATAAACAAATTTTCTCAAACATAATAGTCATTAATAACAATTTAGCATGACATTAAATACGAGATCTAATACTTACATTCACAACTTATCACATTCAATTTTAAAACTAGTAATCTACTTTTTAAATTTCATTAACCAAATTAAAGTTTGAGTTCACAGTGAAAAATATAAAGAAATAATCTAAATGAAGAAACCAATTCTAATTACCACCAGTCATGTGTTTTGCTCTTACAAATAAACTATTGAGGAGCACCATTAAAGATATCTACCTCAACATTTAGAAATAGAATTCAAGTGACATTTACTGATCTAAGGAAAGATGTTAATAAAACAAGTGCCAAAAAAATGATGTAAAAAGTATTACAAATTAACCGTGAATCTACCTATGTTCCTAAATATTGAAGCAATCAGCACCAATGCCAATAACAGAAACCATACAGATTTTAACTACATAGACAAATCATCAAATCGTCTTCCAAGAAAAAAGAAAACCTTATATCCTTAGAATTCCATATATCCAAGCATCATAAACAACTTCAGTTTGAACAAAAATTTCAAACACTTACTGAAGATAAAGAGCAATAAGTCGCTGGTGAGCCCTGCTGTAACGACCCAACTTTCCGGACTAAGCTGAGGTCACTACTCAGTGCTAAGACTCGACCACAAAACACAAAATTCATAACGGACCTGTTACGATTCATTAAAACGTTAGAAATATTACAAAAAAAGTGTTTCGGGCCCTATTTAAATCACAGTCACAAAAGTTTCAAATAAAATACTCAGGTCATCAACTCAAAATCACAAAACCAAATATTCTAACAAAATACATCAGCGGAAGCATAAAGAAAACCAGACGCGTCCATATGGCCTTCACGCATCCTTCCTGCCTCTCGTCGGTCTGCCCCTCGCTGTGCCCTTACCTGAAAAGTTTAAGAAGAGAAAAGGGTGAGTATAAACATACCCAGTAAAGGACCCACTACCGGGTCCGTTAGGGAACAACAGTTAACTTCCTATTCAGGGGTACCCTACATAACAGTCTAGTGGTTCCGTAGAACACACATATCAGTCTCGTGATCCCGAAGGATACACCTATCAGTCTAGTGATCCCGAGGGATGCACATATCAGTCTAGTGCTCTCGAAGGATGCACATATCAGTCTAGTGCTCCCGAAGGATGCACATATCCGTAAGGTACACTACCCCATAGATGAAGCTAACCATTACCCCTCAGTCCATACTAGACCGTCTACAACAGTCATACCCCAACAACACTCATATTACAATTTCGCCATAGGCTTCGCCAGTCAGATAATATAGATTTAGACAACTACATCCTCGGTAGCTATAAGCGTCTCCGCTTCACACACCATTGTGATATCCCTAGATCCAGTCAACTAGTCAATCAAACCAGACTCACCGTCCTTCCACAACCAGACTCCATGACCAAAATCCAGACAAAAGACTACCACGTACCTAACCGTAAAATTTTTAGGGTCCATCGACATACCATTCCAATCCACAACGTAGCCCATTAATATAACTACAATATACCGAACATCCGGCATCGGTGCCTATCCGTACGCTATTCCTTACACCCGATGGCACACAAGCTACAACTAACGGTCGCGTTACCTTTACATCAGACAAGAACATAGCAACGATACTTAAAGTCAAACACACATGCATTTATTCAGTACAGTTATTAACGTGTAATCCCCTGTGGATTACTACGTTTCCAGCCTCGATCCGAGGTCCAGTAGTAGGAAAACCTTTACCTGATACTTGGTTATGCCCCCCGATCGAGTCCACGCTCAACGGATCCACCTAAACGAAAACACAAGGGTTTTAAACGAGGATACTAGTATAAGTCATTTTAAATGGTCCTAAGCAACATCCGTTGACTTACCCGAGGAAAGGAAAGCTATCTCCAAATTAACTTGCCGTGGGACCGTGAACTTGAGCGTCAACCCCTATTACCTTCAAGGAACAAAAGATAGGACCCAGTCTTACTCCAATATTCAAACTCGAAACGGTTATGGCAACATTGGGTAAATTATCAAACACAATCCTTACCGAAGACTCACTGTGACCCGAAGTGGAGGAAGGAAGGCTTAGGTGGCTCGGTGAACAGGGAGCTCGGCTTGGCTTGGAGGTGTTCGGCTCGGCTCGGCTCGGCCTGGATCAGTTCACGGCTCGGCTTACGGCTCGGCTCAACTCGGATTGCGGCTCGGCTCGTGGCTCGGCTCAACTCGGCTTGCGGCTCGGCTCAACTCGGCTTACGGCTCGGCTCGCGGCTCCGCTCAACTCGGCTTGCGGCTCGGCTCCCGGCTCGGCTCACGGCTCGGCTCGCGGCTCGCTCGATTCGGATTCGTGGCTCGGGTCGGCTTCACTTCGCGGCTCGGGTTTACTTCTTTCTCCTTCCGGCAACGACGACGGCAGAAGGCAGCTCCCCTCGGTGTTCTGTCTGCGTCGGGAACACGAGATGATAAGGGAGAAGCAGCCGGCAGTGGCAGAGACGAAGAGAGAGAGAGACGTCGGCTGCAGATGGACGGCAAACGGCGCAACGCGCAGATGGTGGCTGCGGCGAACGAACGGTGGAGCTATGAACCGACGGAGATGGAGACGGGGACAAAGGACGGTGACAACGGACGGAGACAGAGATGGGACGACGACGGGACGCGAGCGGAAGAGAGAAAGCTGGAAAGACGGCGGCGACGTTCGCGAGCGGAAGAATATGAAGAAGAAGACGAATTCGAAAGAGGGGGGGGTAGCGCGCTCCTTAGGGTTTATTTTTTAAAAAAATATTATTATATATATATATATATATATATTAAAACAAAATAAATATATAAAAATAATAATAATAATATAAATAATAAAAGAAAATATTAAATAATAAAAATAAAATTAATAATACAATTTTTAATATTAATTAATTAAAATAACATTAATATCACATAATGAATATAATATTCAATAAAAAAAATAAAGGTTTTAATATTAATTTATAATGATAATAATAAATAATGATAATAAGATGAGTAATATTATATTATTATTTCATCATCTACAAAATTTTAAAATCCCAAAAAATTCACATAAATGCTAAAATTTTACCTCGAATATCGGGGCGTTACACCTGCCATAGCCAAGATTGAGGCTCACCACTTCCTTACACTATTTCACTACCTCACCCAGCCGGCCAAGTGAAATCAACTATGCTGCCTTGTTGCTACAATAAGCAACATTTTCCGAGAACAATGAAATAAACTATTTTTCAACTAATTTGGCTCTATGTTTTTCTTTACAGATACTGAGAAGCTTAATGATTTGTTTATGCAAAGAAAATGACAATTCTCAACCACCGGCCTTTTCTTTTGTACACTTTTCCTCCTTATTTGTTTGTTTAGTACAATAGCTGTGAATATGAAGGTCAAATTTTTAATTAGAGTCAAGTGTCGTGATTATGATAAAAGTTAAATGATTCACGTCCATTGCCAACCAAACTAGGGATAAGTTATAAAACAATTTACTTACACTACCAACCAAATAGAATAATAAGATGTAACAACCCAATAAGAAATTTTATCAAGTAGATGGTGTGCGTGTGGAAGAAAAAAGAAATATAAGAACAATATGTGGAGGGGGCAGATTTCATTTTAGAAAGCAACGTTACACAGAATTGCTTATGTACTTCAAAGTTCCACAAAATTGCTTTATCACTCAACTTCTCACTCTCCACATTTCAAATGCTTGAATCTTTCTATTTATTATACTGTACAAAAGCATTTTAAAAAGTAGCAAGAAATATAAGAAATTTTTAAAGTTACATAGTGAGCAAGTGAAACTCACATTGCCGACTTCGAAATCGTTCAAGGCGTTCAATGGTCGGTGCTTCGAATGTAGATCTGGCCACGAGTAGACCAAATCTAAGCTTACGAGACAGACGCTATGGATGTCAGAAATGGCTGGAAAACATAAGGACGACGTAGAAAAATGGAAAAAGATGGAGAAGGGATTGAAGCAGAGGAGAAAAGAAGCCATGGCGTGAACTGGGAGCCGTGGTGACAATGGCGATAATTCAACCCATCAATACTTCATCGGCCGGTGGCGGCAATGTTCACGGATTGCAGGGAAAAAACTCACTCTCTCTCTCTGGTGACTGCCTGCTGCACACCCCTCACCCTCCCACTCTCCTTCATCTCTTACTAAATATATGAATGTATATGAAGCCCTAAAAAAATAAACGAGGAGAGACAAAATTTTAAATTCTTAACTTTAATGTCGGTTTTAAAAAAGCGGGTCTTTTATGTCGATTTTAAACCGACATAAATCCTTTCTCTTTGATGTCAGTTTAAAATCGACATTAAACATCCGCATTTTAAAAAGCGACATTAAAGATCCGTTTCCATTTTTTCCAACTGACATTAAAGGTCATATTTCTTCTAGTGAACATATAGACTGATGTTTTAAATATCAAGGGTCAGGGATAAACAAGAACCACATGATAAAATAAAACGTTGGAGGCCAGGGATAAACAAGCACCATCATAATAAAACTAAAATGTTGGGGGCTAGAGATAAACAAGCACCATCACAGCAAAATAAAATGTTGGGGGCCAGGGATAAATAGACACCTCTACAACAAAAAGAGTCAAAGGCCAGAGATAAACAAGCACCATCACAACAAAAATTGTCAAGGGTCAGGGATAAACAAGTACCACATGATAAAATATATCACTGGAGGCCATGGATAAACAAGCGCCATCACAGTTAGAATAAAATACTGGGGAGCAAAGGATAAATAAACACTTCCCCAACAAAAGGTGTCAAGGGCCAGGGATAAACAAGCGCCATCACAGCTAAAAACAAAAAGATAAATGACATTCATGAATGCATGTATGCATGTATATGCTTACTAAGACATGCTTATTTTAATATTTTTTTTTTTTTAAGCATTCTCTAGATTTTTTCAAAAGAAGAAAACGAATCAAAACATACAAAATAAGTGGTTTACTTTTCCACAAAAATTGGCAATTAGGTATCATGTACTTGAGTTGTAATCTGACTTCTAATTTGCCTTGAAAATCTCTTTAGAGTGACTATTTCCCAAATAAAACACTATCTCTAGTCCTCGAGACCCACGGTAAACAAACATACTTTTGTTGCCAAATGCAAGCTCATACTACTTTCAAAGTTTTTGACCTAATATTTGAATAATCCTCCTATTCTCTTTTCCAACTACTTGTGCACCACATATTCTAATTCTTCTCCTCGTGTTTAAGAGATGAAAAATTTGTAATCAAACCTTCGTGTTGATTTCATTTCTAAAGTATTCATTAATATCATATATTTTTTTCTTGGTGACCAAAAAGAAGTTAAAAATATACTTGAAAAAAAATGGAAACCAACAATCCATTTTATTGTGGAAAAATAGGACACATATGGTTATGAAGATGCCATCCAAATTCAACAAAACATTAAAAGATGCACATGTTACAAAGGTCTTGCCCTGATCTTGAGGATAGCCAATTGAAAATAATTTCTCATATCTCTAGCAATATTAGGTAGTTCTTTATTTCCAATTGTGATGCTCCAAATTTTGCAAGCATGGAACTCATAAGATGGAATTGCATGCACTAGTAAAGATGATAGGGACAAGTGCTTCATCGTCATTTCTTTGTCTATTATTTACTTGACTTTTCATCTTCATAGTTTACTTATTTAAACGATGATAGTGAGACACATAGCTAATAATGCTCTACCCCGAGTTGCACTTCATCTTTTCTTTTAAAGGGTTTATGCATTTGATGATACTAACTTCTACTTTTGCATCACTTATAATCCTTTCTCCTTTAAACTTCATTCTCAAGTTTTTCTCTCATTGTAAGATCCATTTTATCATAGTATGGAGCATTCATAATGCTTATAAAACATTGGTGACATTTCCTTACTCAGTCAATGGACGTTGCTTCTAATTGACTATTTTTTTACATCTTTAAGCATATTCCTTAAAAGTGGCAAAAAATGCTTTCTTTTTTTTTTTATACACTAGAGATTTAAATGGTATGAGGCCAAATTAATAAAAATTGTGTGCTATTTCAATACTTGTGCACTTGAGAGATATCCAACTACATGTACTATTGAGTAGTTGAGCCAATTAGCCTATCCTTTTATGAATAAACAGATAAAAAAGAGAGATGGGATCAGTATGCGCATTAGAACATCTCAACTAAGTTGACACCTTCGTAGCGCCTTCATCATACCTCATACCTAATAAAGAATACGTTCCTTATCATGAGATCAAATAGTGTCAAATTAGGCACTCTTGAAAGTGGTGAATAAAAATTGTCATCATGGAAGTGGATTGACATTCTTCAGTCGTAC
The DNA here is from genome assembly GCF_025177605.1 of Cucumis melo. NCBI lineage: Eukaryota > Viridiplantae > Streptophyta > Magnoliopsida > Cucurbitales > Cucurbitaceae > Cucumis > Cucumis melo. The sequence continues at coordinate 17,776,803 of NC_066860.1, forward strand.
ATGATGAAAGGACTTTTAAGGTAGTTGTCCCATTATACTTTCCAAATTTTAGCATCTTGAAATTGGGTCGAGTAAAGATGACGTCCGAGACTATACACACTTGTGTCGCCTCAATGTCTCCATAAACGTTATTGTTCTATATTACACCGAGTCTCTCTTCTTTAAAACTCAATATAATCTTCCTGTGAGATTTGTGTCTCCAAAGGTCTCCTTGTTGGTTTTGTCATTCATCATAGAAACTAAGTCATTCAAATGGCTTGCTTGTTGTGGAGCTTGACCACAATCTTGTGTCAGGTATGCTCTCAAGTCTACCAATGATAAATTTAATAACTTTTTAGAAGTAAAAGCATGTGGGTAAGGAGAAACATTGTCTGGAGCTTGGTTCTAAAGAATTTCACTTGTTTGAATGTCCCTGTTACTAATCTATCTTTAATTGAAGTGAGGGACTTTGAAACCTTTGCCATTTGTTCTTTTTTAACACTCTGACATATCTCTTCTGATTACTTGCACTTAGTTGGAGAACTCTTCCATGATCTCGGACAATAATGAATGAGGGGTGGAAATCTTTTCAACAATTGTAAAAACTTTTACTCTTTTGATCTTTCTAAAGAGAAAGAATGGTTAAATTATTTGAAGTTATTTACTAGTGTGAGGTTTATGCACGTGAAATTTCAACAACGCAATATTCATCATTCTAAAGTGAATAAAATTTACTAATATTTGCAAGAAGAAATAGTTAAATGCAATGACTAATGAGAATTTTAAACAAAATACTAGCCAACAGTTTATAACATACAGACAAGTACTTGTTTATAAACATGTGATTATAATGTATGATAATGAAATGACTCTTAGTGCTAGATCATGCAAGTAAAAAATAAAGATGAAATAATAGCATAATATAATACACTCCATAATATATATTTATTTCCTTAAAAAATAATTCTTTTAAGCAGATATTTCCACTCTTTTAAGTCATTAACATTAAAACATTATTAGTTATTTCTTAAACGAGGTAACAAAAAATACATTAGCAATAGTATAACTTCTTATGAAGAAATCACAATTTTTTACTAGATGCAATCTTTAACATGATAAAATGGATAATAATGTGGTTATGTGACATAAAAAAAGTTAATAGATAAAACTCACCCCAAAAGTTTTATGAAACCATCAAAATTAATCATTCACTCTAAACAAATAGTGATTTAAGAGCTTCTCTCTTTTGATTAATTAATCAAATTTGTTTGATGGCTATTAAAATGTAAAATTTAATTTAAGAAAATCGAAAAAGGTTAAAGATTTTCTTTATTTTCTTTGATTATTTTTTTACTTTGAAATATTTTCCTCCTTTAAAATAACTTTCAAAATATTCAAGATATAATAAGAAAATAATATGCAAGTTGTTTCACAAAAGTAAGTTGATGAAACAAAAATAAAAATTACACAATAGGGTTTTTCTGTTTTTACAAAATTCTTTTTATTCTTGATCATATTTTTAGCACTTCAAAGAATCCTTCTCAAAATTTTAATTTTTAAAGCCAATGTTATTTAATTCTAACATGTTTTTTTTAATATATTTTTAAATAGTTAATATATTTCCAAAAAATCATTAAACGATACTACTTATTATTGAATAAATATTCTTTTTTTTTAAAAAAAAATATAGTTGGATAAATATGTTATTTAAAAACATTTTATAAAAAAAAATGTTGTTCAATCTTTGAAATACATGAAGAAAAGTTCTTGAATTCTCTTAAAAATATATTTTTTTTTTGAAATATGAAAAAAAAAACTTTATAAAACCTTAATAGAATTACTAAGATGTTAATTGATTAAGAAAAATTAAATCAAAATTGGCAAATTGGCAAATAAAATATTGTTAAACTTTTACTAAAATCTTCATGCAATTGTGATATTTGAACCAACATAAGTAAAGAACCAATGAAATTAAAAATAAATAAATAAATACATGTGTAAACGCATGGTGTAATACACTAGTATACTGTATACAAGTTTTAAAAGTGAGGTTAATTCTAAAATCCCTAAATGATAAAGGTTCCAAAATTGATTGAAGTCATACATGACAAATTGACCAAGTCGTGTGAGAATTTTTCTTGTACCTGCACGGAAGCATAAGTTTCTCGAAAGTCAACACTACTCCGTCCTTAGTTCTAGTCTTATAAGGTAAAGCCCGGGTAGGAGGCTTGTGATAGTGTGTAGCAAAACAATAGTTTAAATAATGTCAAAATAAAAGGCTCCAAACAAAGTGAGGTTTGCTCTAAAGTTTTATATAAAAGGTCCTCAAATTGGTCAAAAGTTTGTGCATGACAATGACTAACTTGAGTGAGAATTTTTGGTGTGCCCACACGGGAGTATAAGCTCCTCGAAGGTCAACACTACTTCGTCCTTAATTCTAATCTTATGAGGTAAAGCCTAGGTAGGAGGCTTGTGATTGTGTGTGCACAAATAAAATACACAATAACTACACACAATAATTTCAAAATAAAATTAAAGAATAAAATAAATCTAGATAAAGGAGAAAATGGCCAAACTCTCGAGGTAGAGCCTCATGTCTCCAGCAGAGTTGCTAAGCTGTTGCCACGTACTCGAGACAACGCGTAGCGGCCGACGTCCTCAAAATGGTCAATTTCAAAACAAAATAGAAGTTGACACCAATTTTTTTTACGGTGTGATTGAACACTGAAATAAAATAAACAATTTGAAAGTAAAATCACAAAAAAATGGTCTGCGAAAACTAAAGTTGAGTTCGGGAGTCATTTGTGTATGGGGAAGGTGTTAGCACCTCACAACACCCGTTAAGAAAACGGTGGTCAAATTTCAAATCTTGAATTGAAAATTCTTTAGTTTCTTTTAAAACTAATGTCTTATTTTACCCCTCATTACTCAATTATTTGAAGCAATGATCTCATAAAATAAGTGGAAAACATTCCATCAATTATACTATATTGAAAAAAATCTTCCACCTCAAGAGAGTGAGAAATTAGTACAATTTCTCAAAAAAAAAAATTATAACTTTAAAAGAAAAATTTTCTAAATGATTTAAAAAAAGAGTTTTATGAAAGATTTTAAAACTTAGAGAATTTTGAATTAAGTATTTTAAAACATTGAAAATTTTAATTAGAAAGAGTTCGAAAATTTTAAATATGAAACAAAATGAGGTTTAATAGGAAAATTAGATAAGTAGATTTAAAAGTAAAGAACTATCGTAATAAATTAGCAAACATAAAATAACATATCTAAATTTTAATAAAAACATATTGGAGATTGTTCTCGGACTTCCAAAGAATCGATTTCCTCACCTCTAGAATTCTTCTCCCAAATTTCCTAGATTCCGTTGTCGGATGTTTATAAAGAAAATTAATTTAAAATGTTAACAAATTTAAACTATTATTAGCAATAACATATTAAATTGATCATAAAAGAAGGGGGAAAATAAAATATTAAATAATATATAAAAGGCAAGAACATATTAAAAAAGCAATAATCAAGATGAGAAAAATATTAAAAAAGCAATAATCAAGATGAGAAAATACTTGTTGAATAAGAAATTTTGGAACCAATTACAAATTGCCACGTCATTTACTAAAATAATTGTATTTGAGATTAACTAAAAATTGACATGTGTCTCAAATTAAATTTAAAGACAAACTGGACAATTCTAATGATGTCACATGTCTTTATTATAACAATTGGATCAAATTAATTATTTTCGTTCAATTAAATATTATTTACTTAGACTAAAATTCAATTGAGCCCCAAAATAAGCTTAATTTAGGGGTTTTTTTCATTAATATAACAAAGTGGCAAGTTATTTACACTCTATAGAGTAATTTCAGAAACGGAAAAAGCCCATAGGCCCACAATGCAAAATATCAAAAATACCCCAATAAACGCGCGATTAATCGTCCGCGCACGTGCACGAGTAATATTATTAAACCATTATTAGACACCATCATGTAAAATAAATACAATTGATACACGATCTCGTAAACTACAAAATACATAAACGATCAACAATAAACGCTAAACGCTAACAATATACTTTGACGATTGTACATCTGATCACGTTTGTAAACACAAACGATAAGCATACACGAGTCTGTACATTATATAAACGATAATCATATATATAAATGATAAGGTAATAAACAGTAAAAGATGACGAAAGAGTTTAAGTATACACGATCGTGTAGAGAAATTTCAACGATCGTTTATAAACGAAAATTTATAGAAACTCAAATAAACTGTAATTACAAAAATGCCATCCAAATAAAGAGGCTATAAAAAGGTGAAGGAACTTGCTCGGACTTTTTCTTTCATCGTCTTTGTTGTCAATCATTTACATCCTGTAACTACTTCAACAACTGTCCTGATCGACGATCTGCCTTGCATACAAAAAAGTTTGAATCTATATTCATTTCGATCCATCTCCATTATCCACATATATCTAGCACCATCTATATCGCATACAAAAAGGTTTGAGTCTCTATTCATTTCGATAAATTGAGTCTATATTCATTTCGATCTATCTCCACCATCCACATATACGTACCACGATTTATGTCGCATACAAATAGGCCTTCATCTATATTCATTTCGTTCAATCTATATCTATCGTGATCTATGCCACATACAAACATGTTTGTTTCTATACTGTTTGTATAATTTATATTAGTCTTCTTTTTTACAAATAGATGGAGAGCAAGAATCAACAAGCATCGTGTAGCAAATCAATAAGGTGTAAAGCAAAGACAGAAGAAAGTAAAGTAAAGAAAGAAAAGGTAAAAAAGGTAACAAACTAGAATGTGAATATTTGTATGTGTATCGTTGTATATTTCTGTATCTTTTTTTTTATAGCGCTCTGCATTTGTAAATTTGTTTAAAGTTGCCCTTGTTTGAAGCATACTATTTATTGTGTCATTCAACAAGTGAAACATTATTCAAATGATATTATTATGGAAGATGAACAAAAAAACCTTAGAATTACTGTATACTACAGCTTAGAAACATTGAATCAGATCAAGTCAAAAATAGACAAAAGGATTTGGTCTCGAGTTTTGACAAATAGCACTTTTGGCCAGTTCCTTAACATTAAAATGGCTAAAATACCAACACAATTTCTGAATTTTCTATTAAGAAAACAATGCCATAAAAAAAAAAACTAATGTCCTTGCTTTCAACTTCAATGGACATATAGCAGAATTTGAGCTGAAAGACTTTTGTTTTGTGACTGGACTAAAAAGTCACAAATTCCCGGTGTTAAATCTAGGAGAAAGAAAAGAAAATGGTCTGAAGAATGCACTTTTCCGTCATGATGACTTTATAACAAGAAGAGATATAGAAAGAACTTTCAAAGCGTTGTGCAATGAGGAAGACTCATTGAAAAATAAACTAACCTCTATATCTTAAAAGCATTTGTAATTCCCAAACAACAACACAACCACTTAAATTTCCTACATCTAGACATGTTGGATAATGAAGAAATCTTCAAAGGCTAACATATCAGTTCTTGAAAAAAGCATCCTACAGTGACAAGGATGTTGTATACCTTCAAGGATTTCCCCTAGCTTTAGTCTATTGAGGTTTTGAGAAAATACCAAGACTTTCCAATTTAGATGTTGGGTTTGTAAGAAAGCTTGCAAAGGAAGGGCCACCAATTGTAACATGGGAATGTTTGGAAACAAGTGATTGGAGGACTCTAAACATTGACATTTTTTAATCTGAAAATGTAAGTAAACTTAGAGCATGCTTATATATATATGTCTATCTAGATAGACAATGAAAGATTTTCTATCCATCTCTATCTTGAATAGATGATGATATAAATCTATCATTGTTTATCAATGCTACTACTTTTTTACTAATAATGTAATATCATTTTATTTGTAGTTCTCCATGACACCTCTAGACTCATCAGAAGAAGAGTCTTAAACAATTTTAAGATATTTCAAAAATATTGAGAAGCAGGAAAGAAAAGAAAAGCAGGGGAACAAAAAAAAAGAGAGAGAGAAATAAATGAAAGAAAACAATGAAACAAATAAAATCTTAAATGAAATAAGTGAAATAAAAAAAATCAAGAACAAATAGAAACAGAACAAATATTATTAAGACAAGGAATAAAAGAAATAAAATGCATGTTAACAATGGTTATGACAAACTTGAATGTAGCACCACCATTAGCCAAACTTCAACAACAACATAATGAGAAAGAAGTTACAAATACAAAAGTTGTGGAGAAAATAGACCACCTACTTGTAGCCTTGATCTTCTTGATGATGATGAACAAGTTAATACAATGGTGAAGTATGCAACAACAAATTGCCCTACGGTTAGTGCCTTATTCATTTTCCACTCCTTTATTTTGTTTAATGTTCCTCACTTTCCAAATAAAATAAAACATGATTATGTTGTTTCTTCTTCTTTACAGAAAACTGTTGTTTTGGAAACACAAAGTAGCTTCAGCAACTACAGATTTAGAAACACCCAAAACACAAATATTGTCGAAGGTTTAACTATTTTCCAAACAATAAAAATAGCTCGTATAGACAAATATAATTTATCTGTCTGGATGTGTTTTCTTCATGATGTATCTGAATATTCTTACTTTATGTGCTTGCAGATAGATGAAGAAGACGAAAACAACAACTTGATTATTCATTTAGGAACACCAAAAACACACGTATTGACACAGGTTTTAATTTGTTTACTATACAACTGAACTGGTTTCAAGATTGTTTAAATATAATTAAACGATCGTTTAACATAACTAAACGATCATTTGACATAATTAAACAAGACATAACTAAAGGATCGTTTGACATAACTAAACGATCGTTTGACAAAACTAAAAGATCATTTGACATAACTAAAAGACCGTTTAATATAACTAAACGATCTCTATATTGCATGGCTGTCTACATTTTGTTGCACAATCATTTTGAAAGCGCGTTCTCTTTTTACATTCAGATAATTTAATTTAAAGATGGAGAAAAAGAAGAAGAAGTTGAAAATAGGAGGAGCCAGGAAGACAAAACAAAACGAAGCCAAATTCAATTGGGAAATATTGTAATCGTTAAAGAAAAAAATATAGAAAAATAAGGGAAAGAAAATACAAAAGATACAACAAAAGGAAAACAAAAGTTGATTGATGAAGATGAATTTGATAATAACGAAACTGAAACTGAAGAAGAAATTGACACTGATAGCAGTCAAGAACCACAAGAAGAAATTGACACTGATAGTAGTGAAGAACCACAAGATCAAGTTGAAACAAAAGGAAACAATAAAGAAATTAAAGAGATGCAAAAGGAAAATAATGTTAGTCAGCAAAAAAAGACAAAAGTCTCAACACAAGGTGTCACACCCCCTCTCGGACTACCTGCTAGCTTAGACCGAAAGATGGCGTGAAGTCGACGCTGCTTAAAACTTTAATGTGATGAACTTGCCAATCTAGTATATAAACTATTATACATGCACACAATGCACCGAATCCTAAACTAATCATATACATGCATGAAATGTATATAAAAAATAACTAATTATACCAGTAAACCAAGAGACACCTTAATCAAAACATAACCAACAAAGGTTTACACAACGGTAGTTCCTAAAGCTTATACAAACTGTGGAGTATCTATAACATACAAGGATGTATATACATTATAACACAACAGACTTTATGCCCAACTTTAAACACGTATTGACAATCGATAACGGAGCTTTAGCAGACTAAGATAGTCTATCAGGCCGGCACTCGATCTTTACCTGGAAAGTGTATAAAACATTTTGGAAGGATAAGCTATAAAGCTCGGTGAGTGACTTAGTTTAAAACTAGAAATTTAAAAGTAAGAGCACGTGAAAGCTTACACTTATAAATCTATTTATACAAGTCGTAAACATAGACATATAATAATAAGAATAGCTTTCTTAAATACTCAGTATATACGTCATTGAAATCTAGCAAAACCTATCAAGTATATCGAAATATTTCAACTAACATGACAAATCTACGTTGTGTAGGTACACCCAATACAACAATGTTTACAAGCTCTATGATGTAGTGGGGTCCGTCCAGCACTCCCATCGTCTTTGTCGTAGTGGGACCCGCCCAGCACTCACGACAGCATCGTTGTTACAGAGTACACTTAACGTCAACAACGAAATCTACCTGTGTGCACACGGTACCATATAGCCTCAGGCTTAACACTTCAGTCATGTAGTTAATAGAAACATCAGAAAAATTGTATAGAAACATTAAAACATGTCTGCTATCATTTTCTTTTGTAAAGCTTAAACTTACTTAGATTATCCGTGAAAAGCTATAGTTCTTAAAACAAAACTTGGTAACTCATACTTTGTTTGAAACAAAGTGGTCCAAATAATTTCCAAACATTCAATAATCACGTGCTAGCATAAACATTCACTAAGAATTCTAATCTCGAAACTCTGTAACACCCCATAAATTTAGGGAACCTATTTTGGGTGTTACATTAAGTGGAATTGGAAGTTAAGGAATGTATTCGGTTGTTTTATGTTGGATTAATTAAATATATATACATGGGTGTGTATATTTAATTAAAGATTATGGAGTTTGGTAGAATTTGTTATTAATTAAGACTTGAGAACCCAGTATCCCAAGTTGTTCAAAGATTAGAACTTTCGAGGACGAAAGTTTCATAAAGAGGGAAGATTGTAACGTCCCAAAAATTAAGATAATTTATTGGGTGTTATTTTGAATTCATTTAATGAGAATCATTTGATTTATGTGGGAATTGAAATTAATTAAATATTTGTTGGATGAATATTTAATTAATTAGAGGTTTTGGCATGTGGTGTTTGTTGAGTTTTTGATTAAATGGTAAGTTAAGAGAATTGAGTAAAGTTGTGGATTTTTAGTGTTGTTGAAGTTGAATTTAATTAAATAATTATGGACATTATTTAATTAAACTGTAGGGTGGAAAGTTTGTTGGAGATTTAATAATTATATGTATATGTGGAAATATATATATAATTATTATGTTAAAAGAAAAGATAATTATATTTGTTGAAATATAATTATTTAAGGAAAAGATAATTGTATTTTGGAGAAAGAATATTTAGCAAGGGAGAAAAAGTAAAATAATTATATTTTGGGAAAATATAATTATTTGTAAAAGGATAATTATTTTGGAGAAAGATAAATAATAATTAATTATTGTAGAAGATAATTAATTATTTTGGAGAAAGATAAATAATAATTAATTATTATGGAAGATAATTTAGTTTTGGTGGAATTTGATTTAATTGAGTATATATATATGGATATATATATTTAATTAATAATTTGGAAAAGTGAAGTTAATTATATTATGAAATATAATTATATTTATTTGGAAAAGAAGATAATCCATGAGAAGAGAGATGGTTGGTTGATTTCGATTAGACAAGAAAAGATATATATCTATGATGGTTTAAATAAATATATATTTTTATTGTAGATTTTGGTGAGAGAAAAATAATAATAATAAAGAAGTATTATTATTATTATTAATGGTTATAAATGCCTAAGATTTTGTGCATTTAAGGCATTTATTTAGGAAAGATAATGGAAATAAAGATATATGTATATATTTGGTATTATATATATATATATATATATATCCTAAAAGGAAAAGAAAAAGGAAATAATAATAATAAATATTATTGTTATTATTTGGGTCTATAAATTGCATTGGAATGCTAAAGTCAGAAAGTAAAAAAAAAAAAACGTTCTTCATCTTATTTTCTAAGATAACTCTCTATCGCCACCTCATAAGTTGAAGTTAAGATTGGTCTCTTTAAAGTGATGAATTTTTCCATAAGATAAGGGATTTTCCAACCTCCATCTAAGTAACCTTGGTAAGCCAATGAAATTAAATTAATATTTTATTAATTTAATTTTATATCTATTTGAGGTTTCTTTAAAGGTTCAATTGGCTAATTTTTTAAGATTTAAACCTTGGATTTTTCCCAATCAAAGTTGAATTGGTTCCAACCCCTTTTGTTTGAGAAGTTAATTAATTTGGGAGAATTTTTTGATGTTAGCCAATTGCTAATTTTATTAATTAAGATACTGAGTTTTTCTTTTATGTTTAGGATCAAGTTAATTGGAGAATTTTTACTGTCAGCTAAAGAGTACCTTGTTCGGCTAAAATCTCCAGGTAAGAGATTCTTCTACTAGACCTTCGAATTGAATTCAAGAGACCGCATGTAATTATGATTATGCATTGATGGTAGCTAAAATGCATAACTTGATGCTATTGATAATGATTGAGATTATTATGTTGATGATTGATGATGATGGCTGATGTTATGTTAATGACCGGTACTATGTTGTTGTTGACGACTGTTGATGTTGATGATTGTTGATGCATGATATATTAATCACATGATTAAGGACGTTAAGATTAATATTCATGCCATGTTATGATGTTATGTTATGCTACATGCTATGGATAGGGTGTTATGTTAACTTTATCTATTAGAGTCGTACCCACTGGGTGTCCTTCGGGATCACCACTCTTTTGACACAGACATGATGGAGAGATCCAACGGGATCACTCACGCTTATGACTGCGTATTCCGACGGGATTACCAGTCTGACATTGACATTGACATAGACATGATTTGAGTGATTCGACGGGATCACTCACAGCCCGATCTTCTTAGGTGTTCCCTTGGGTTCACCAGAGACCAGCTTGTTCCTATGGGATCACAGTTTGCACGTGTTTGAGAACGTGTCAGTTCAGGGGTACTTCTTTACAGGACTCTAATGGGAAGTTAACAGACACCTAGCGGGACTAGTAGTAGGTCCCTTACAGAGTATATATTTATACTCACTCTTTTTATGTTTAATATTTCAGGCGAAGGTAAAGGTAAAGGAAAGCTGGCGAGCGACAGAGAAGGATCCGTGACATGCCATATAAGGACTTAGTTTTGCTTCCGCGTTTATGTATCAGTGTTTCAGTATTCCGTTTTTAATGAAAATTTAATCTTCCCTCGTTTAAAGAAAGTGTCTATTGTTATTGTTTCTTTTTAGTAATGACCTCAACTTAGTATAAAGAGTTGGATCGTTATATTATTTTATAAACGATCGTTTACTAGCTTGTTTGATATACAACGTATTAACAATTCTTTGATTGTAACATTGTAGACTGTTGTTCAAGCTAAACTCAAGCTATCCACCCAAGAGAAAGCTTTCATGGAAAGTCGAATTCGAGGGGAGGATAACATGGAATTGGAGGATGATGAATCCATGCCAGATATTGACAACCGTGATAACACTACTCTTGATGATACAACAAACAATCAATCATTGGACAACAACAACTTGCAGTCAACCTCATCTCCACAACTGTCACCACAAAAGAAAAAAAGACAAACAGTGGCTGACGAGTCCAAAATGCATCCAATGACCAAGAAGAAAAGACACAGATCCAATGACAAAGAACAACAAAGTCATTCAAAATCCTACAAAACACTGAAAAAGAACATCAAAGAAGTTCATAAGGATGTATTTGCATTAACTTCTATAGTCTGTAGAATGGATGACACAATCAGAAAGCAGTCATTGGAGCTGTCTGAAATGAAGCAAATATTGGAAAGATTGCTCCAGGTAAACTTGGTTTTCAGAAAGTATTTAGTTTATCAGTTGTTTAAAAAAACGATCGTGTAACTAACATATCTGATCGCTTATCAAATTTCAACGATCATTTATCATAGTTACACGATCGTTTAGGTTTTATACATCATTGTTTACTTTTTTATACCCGATCGTTTAACAATCATTTTTTTTAATTTTATTTTCATTTTTATTTATTTATTAGAATCAAAATCAAAATCAAGGCAATGATGATACTCATCACTTCCAAGATGATCTTCATGATGGAATTAATCAAGACAATATGGACAAAAATGATGATCATCAGAATAGAGAAGATATGATGAGCAATGACCAGCCATATGTTGAAGAACAACACACTCAAGATCATAACGTGGAAACTCAAAGGTTAACATTTCATTCATTGTTTACTGTTTTATAATGTTCAAAATTGCTTACATTCTGAATAAGTAACAGTTTTATTTTATTTTTATTCTCATTTTTTTTCTCATTTTGTTTAGGGAACAACAAGAGGAATCTGGTAGTGATATAAGCATAGACGGGCAGGGATGCAGACTTGCTACTGACTATAAGAGATATATCGGATAATCTAAATGCTCAAAGTCAGAAAGAAAAATACCTGCTAGAAATGATTACTACCCTTCCAATTGTGAGCCAACCTCTTCCACTTTGTGAGATACTATCATCATCAAGTAGTACTCTCAACCAACCTGCAATTGCTCCATTGGATCAAATTGTACAAAATCATGACGTGCCACCATCAATTTCAATTGTAAATGAAGAATCTCAACTGGTATGTATACACAACAACTATGTAATCCTTTGAATTAAGAGTTTGTTTCTTATCTAATATTATGCATTGTAGGAAATATAAAAAAAAATGATCAACCAGTTACTTTGGTTGAGATAGAAAAACAAAAAGAAAATGAACAAATAACTAAGGATCAAACAATTGGAACTGTGCAGCAATCTACCTCAACTGAAAAATAAAATCTTAATTGGTATGTATACACAACAAAATGTGTAGTCCTTGTAACGCCCCGAAAATTCGAGGTAAAATTTTCTCGTTTTATGTAAATTATTCGGAATTCTAAAATGTTGGTGTAAGTTGATATAATAATAATTATATTATTATTATTAATATTTATTTTATTTGTTAAAATATTAATATTATAATTATTATTATTATTTAATATTATAGTAATATTATTATTTTAAAACAATAACATTATTATTACATAATATTAATTTATTATTTATTTAATATTAATATTATTATATATTATTATTATTACTTTATATTATTATTATTATTATTTTATAATATAATTATTAAAAGTATATATATATATATATATATATATATATATAATAAAACTTTTTTTTTTAAAAACCCTAAAGGAGACGCGTGCCGACCCCCCCCTTTTTTTTTTTCGTTTCCGCCTTCCATTTCCGTTTCCTTGCGCCGCCGCCATCCACCGTCTCCATCTCTTCCTTCTTCATCCCGCATCATCGCCGCGTCTCTCCGTTTTTCTCTTCCGCCTTCGTCCCCGCCACCATCACCCATCCTCTCCGTTCTCATCTCGTGTTTCCGACGCCGGCAGAACACAGAGGGGAGCGCCGTCCGCCGTAGCCATCCATCTCTGATCTCTTTCGGTCTTAAGCAGCTACGAGACTTGCCGGCCGCCTCTGTCCCAACCGCAGGTGGTATCCCTTCCTTTCAGCGTCGTGCCTCATGCGTTGTCTGCAAATCGCCGCCGCCCTCGTTCGCCGGAAGATAATAAACCAACCGTGGCTGCCGTTTTCATCCAACCCGACCCGGTTCCAAGCTGACCCGACCCAAACCCGTTTCCAGTCCGAGCCACACACAAATCCGGGTGAGCCGAGCTGAGTAAGCCGAGCCGAGTGAGCCGAGTGAGCCGAGCCACGATCCGAGCCGCGAGTCGAGTGAGCCGAGCCGCGAGCCGAGCCGCGAGCCGAGTGAGCCGAGCCACAAGCCGAGCCGAGCCAAGGCTAAGCCGAGCCGAGCCGAGGTGGAGCCGAGCCGAGCCGAGCCGAACGCCTTCAAGCCGAGCCGAGCTCCTTGTTTCACCAATCCACCTAAGCCTTCCTTCCTCCGCTCTGGGTCACGGTGAGTCTTCAGTAAGGATTGTTTTCGATGAATTCCCTAATGTTGCTACATCCGATTAGAGTTTAAATATTGGAATAAGATGTGACCCTACTTTTCTCCCTTGAAGGTAGTACAGAGTTGACGCTTGAGTTCTCGGGTCTCGCGGTAGGCTTGTTTGGAGGTAGTTTTCCTTTCCTTGGGTAAGTCAACGGATGTCGTTTCGGACCTTCTAAAAAGACTTCTACTAGAGTCATCAACTAAAACCTTTTGTGTTTTCGTTAGGTTGATCCATTGAGCGTGGATTCGATCGAGGGGCATAACCGAGTATCAGGTAAGGGTTTCCTACTACTGGACCCCGAATCCAGGCTGAAAAGGTAGTAATCCACAGGGGATTACACGTTAGTGACTGTACTGAATAACTGTATGCGTGTTGACTGTTAAGCACTGTTATCATATTTTGTCTGATGTAAAGATACTGTGACTGCTAATTGTAGATTGAGATTTTATGTTGATGGACCTTGAAGTTACGGTTTAGTATGTAGTAAAGCATTTGTCTGGATGTTGATCATGGAGTTTGGACGGGGAAGGACAGTGAGTCCGGTTTTGGTTGGTTAGATGATTTGGATCTAGGGTTTTCCCTAATGGTGTGCGAATTGGTGATGCGTATAGCAACTGAGGGCGTAATTGTTTAAATCTATACTATCTGACTGACAAAGCCTATGGCGGAACTGTAATATGAATGCCGTTGGGGTATGACTGATGTAGACGGTTTAGTATGGACTGAGGGGTAACGGTTAGCTTCATCTATGGGGTAGTGTGCCTTACGGATATGTGCATCCTTCGGGAGCACTAGACTGATATGTGCATCCTTCGGGAGCACTAGACTGATATGTGCATCCTTCGGGAGCACTAGACTGATATGTGCATCCTTCGGGAGCACTAGACTGATGTGTGCATCCTTCGGGAGCACTAGACTGATGTGTGCATCCTTCGGGAGCACTAGACTGATGTGTGCATCCTTCGGGAGCACTAGACTGATGTGTGCATCCTTCGGGAGCACTAGACTGATCTGTGCATCCTTCGAGAGCACTAGACTGATGTGTGCATCCTTCGGGAGCACTAGACTGATGTGTGCATCCTTCAGGAGCACTAGACTGATGTGTGCATCCTTCGGGAGCACTAGACTGATCTGTGCATCCTTCGGGAGCACTAGACTGATATGTGCATCCCTCGGGAGCACTAGACTGATATGTGCATCCCTCGGGAGCACTAGACTGACATGTGCATCCCTCGAAAGCACTAGACTGATATGTGCATCCTTCGGGAGCACTAGACTGATCTGTGCATCCTTCGGGAGCACTAGACTGATGTGTGCATCCTTCGGGAGCACTAGACTGATGTGTGCATCCTTCGGGAGCAATAGACTGATATGTGCATCCCTCAGGAGCACTAGACTGATATGTGCGTTCTACGGAACCACTAGACTGTTATGTAGGGTACCCCCGAATAGGAAGTTAACTGTTGTCCCCTAACGGGCCTAGTAGTGGGTCCCTTACTGGGTATGTTTATACTCACCCTTTCTCTTCTTTAACTTTTCAGGTAGGGGCACAGCGAGGGGCAGACCGACGAGAGGCAGGAAGGATGCGTGAAGGCCATATGGACGCGTCTGGTTTTCTTATCGCTTCCGCTATGTATTTTGTCAGAATATTTTGACTTGTGATTTTGAACTGGTGACGTGAGTTTTTATTTGTAACTTATGATTGATTTAAAATAGGGCCCGAAACTGTCTTTTTGTAAGGTTTCTAATGCTTTAATGAATCGTAACTGGTCCGTTTTAAATTTTATGTTGAATGGTCGAGTTTTGGTATTTGGTAGTGACCTCAGCTTAGTCCGGAAAGTTGGGTCGTTACAGTTGGTATCAGAACCTAAGTTTTAGGTTCTGTAGACTGGCTTATAATGTGAGTCTGTGTTTTGTGTCCTTATGGCTGAAACGATCCTTGCCGCTCGTCAGGTACGCTCTCGTGAAAGTATATGTATAACTCTACATGCATTACCTTACCTAAGTTAAACTACAAATTCAATTACCATTTATGACTAAAGGAATCGTTGGTGGTTGTTAGGGAAATGCCACCAAGGAGGGGTGCACGTAGGGGTGGCCGAGGAGGCCGAGGAAGGGGAGCAGGGCGCGTTCAACCTGTAGCCCAAGCCCCTGACCCGGCTGCGCCAGTTACTCATGCGGACCTAGCCGCCATGGAGCAGAGGTTTAGAGATTTGATTATGCAGATGCGGGAGGAGCAGAAGCCTGCCTCGCCAACTCCGGCGCCAGCTCCAACTCCAGCTCCAGCACCAGTTCCTGCTCCAGCTCCGGCTCCAGTACCAGTTGCGCCCCAGTTTGTGCCGGATCAGTTGTCAGCAGAGGCTAAGCACCTGAGGGATTTCAGGAAGTATAATCCCACGACGTTCGATGGGTCTTTGGAGGACCCCACCAGGGCTAAGATGTGGTTATCGTCCTTGGAGACCATATTCCGTTACATGAAATGCCCTGAGGACCAGAAAGTTCAGTGTGCTGTTTTTATGTTGACTGACAGAGGTACTGCATGGTGGGAGACTACAGAGATAATGCTAGGTGGTGATGTGAGCCAGATCACGTGGCAGCAGTTTAAGGAGAGTTTCTATGCGAAATTCTTCTCTGCTAGTTTGAGAGATGCCAAGCAGCAGGAGTTCCTGAACTTAGAGCAGGGTGACATGACAGTGGAGCAGTATGATGCGGAGTTTGACATGTTATCCCGCTTCGCTCCCGAGATGATAGCGACCGAGGCGGCCAGAGCTGATAAGTTTGTTAGAGGCCTCCGACTGGACATTCAGGGTTTGGTCCGAGTTTTCCGACCCGCTACTCATGCCGATGCACTGCGCCTGGCAGTGGATCTCAGTTTACAGGAGAGGGCTAACTCGTCTAAGACCGCTGGTAGAGGTTCGACATCGGGACAGAAGAGGAAGGCTGAGCAGCAGCCTGTTCCAGTACCACAGCGGAATTTCAGATCAGGTGGTGAGTTTCGCAGCTTCCAGCAGAAACCTTTTGAGGCAGGGGAGGCTGCCAGAGGAAAGTCGTTGTGTACCACTTGTGGGAAGCACCATTTGGGCCGTTGCTTACTCGGGACCAGGACTTGCTTTAAGTGCAGGCAAGAGGGTCATACAGCTGATAGATGCCCGTTGAGACTCACGGGGAACGCGCAGAATCAGGGAGCAGGTGCTCCACATCAGGGTAGAGTCCTTGCTACCAACAGGACTGAGGCTGAGAAGGCAGGCACAGTAGTGACAGGTACGCTCCCAGTGTTGGGGCATTACGCCTTAGTTTTGTTTGATTCGGGTTCGTCACATTCTTTTATCTCTTCCGCATTTGTGTTGCATGCCCGCTTAGAGGTAGAGCCCTTACACCATGTTCTATCAGTATCTACTCCTTCCGGGGAATGTATGTTGTCGAAGGAAAAGGTGAAAGCATGCCAAATTGAGATAGCAGGCCATGTGATTGAAGTAACGCTGATAGTCCTGGATATGCTAGACTTTGATGTAATCCTGGGTATGGATTGGTTGGCCGCTAACCACGCCAGCATTGATTGTTCACGTAAGGAGGTAACGTTTAACCCTCCCTCGATGGCCAGTTTTAAATTTAAGGGAGGAGGGTCAAAGTCGTTGCCTCAGGTAATCTCAGCCATCAGGGCCAGTAAACTGCTCAGTCAGGGTACTTGGGGTATCTTAGCGAGCGTGGTGGATACTAGAGAGGTCAATGTATCCCTGTCGTCGGAACCGGTGGTGAGGGACTATCCGGATGTCTTTCCTGAGGAACTTCCAGGGTTACCTCCGCACAGAGAGGTTGAGTTTGCCATAGAGTTGGAGCCGGGCACGGTTCCTATATCCAGAGCCCCTTACAGGATGGCCCCCGCAGAACTGAAAGAACTGAAGGTACAATTACAGGAATTGCTTGATAAGGGATTCATTCGACCGAGCGTGTCACCTTGGGGTGCGCCAGTTTTATTTGTTAAGAAGAAGGATGGATCGATGCGTCTATGCATTGACTATAGGGAGTTGAACAAGGTAACCGTAAAGAACAGATATCCCTTGCCCAGGATTGACGATCTATTCGACCAATTACAGGGAGCCACAGTGTTCTCTAAGATTGATCTTCGGTCGGGATACCATCAGCTGAGGATTAAGGATGAGGATGTACCGAAGACAGCATTTCGTTCCAGGTATGGACACTACGAGTTTATTGTGATGTCTTTTGGTTTGACGAATGCTCCGGCAGTATTTATGGACTTGATGAACAGAGTGTTTAGGGAGTTCCTAGATACTTTTGTGATCGTGTTTATCGATGATATCTTGATATACTCCAAGACGGAGGCCGAACATGAGGAGCATTTACGTATGGTTTTGCAAACACTTCGGGATAATAAGTTGTACGCAAAGTTCTCGAAGTGCGAGTTTTGGCTGAAGCAGGTGTCCTTTCTTGGCCACGTGGTTTCTAAGGCTGGAGTCTCTGTTGATCCAGCTAAGATAGAGGCAGTCACCGGTTGGACCCGACCTTCCACAGTCAGTGAGGTTCGTAGCTTTCTGGGTTTAGCGGACTATTATCGACGGTTTGTGGAGAACTTTTCTCGTATAGCTACTCCTCTTACTCAGTTGACCAGAAAGGGAACTCCTTTTGTTTGGAGCAAGGCATGTGAGGACAGTTTCCAGAACCTTAAACAGAAGCTAGTTACCGCACCGGTTCTTACTGTGCCTGATGGATCTGGCAGTTTTGTGATTTATAGTGATGCTTCCAAGAAAGGTTTGGGTTGTGTTTTGATGCAGCAGGGTAAGGTGGTCGCTTATGCGTCTCGTCAGCTGAAGAGACATGAGCAGAACTACCCTACACATGATCTAGAGTTGGCAGCAGTGGTTTTTGCTTTGAAAATATGGAGGCATTACTTATATGGTGAAAAGATACAGATATTCACGGATCATAAGAGGTTGAAATACTTCTTTACTCAGAAAGAATTGAATATGAGACAGCGAAGGTGGCTTGAGTTAGTGAAGGATTACGATTGTGAGATACTGTATCATCCAGGTAAGGCAAATGTGGTAGCTGATGCTCTTAGTAGAAAGGTATCACATTCGGCAGCACTTATTACCCGACAGGCTTCATTGCATCGCCTCATGCGTTGTCTGCAAATCGCCGCCGCCCTCGTTCGCCGGAAGATAATAAACCAACCATGGCTGCCGTTTTCATCCAACCCGACCCGGTTCCAAGCTGACCCGACCCAAACCCGTTTCCAGTCCGAGCCACACACAAATCCGGGTGAGCCGAGTTGAGTAAGCCGAGCCGAGTGAGCCGAGTGAGCCGAGCCACGATCCGAGCCGCGAGCCGAGCCGCGAGCCGAGCCGCGAGCCGAGTGAGCCGAGCCACAAGCCGAGCCGAGCCAAGGCTAAGCCGAGCCGAGCCGAGCCGAACGCCTTCAAGCCGAGCCGAGCTCCTTGTTTCACCAATCCACCTAAGCCTTCCTTCCTCCACTCCGGGTCACGGTGAGTCTTCGGTAAGGATTGTTTTCGATGAATTCCCTAATGTTGCTACATCCGATTAGAGTTTGAATATTGGAATAAGATGTGACCCTACTTTTCTCCCTTGAAGGTAGTACAGAGTTGACGCTTGAGTTCTCGGGTCTCGCGGTAGGCTTGTTTGGAGGTAGTTTTCCTTTCCTTGGGTAAGTCAACGGATGTCGTTTCGGACCTTCTAAAAAGACTTCTACTAGAGTCATCAACTAAAACCTTTTGTGTTTTCGTTAGGTTGATCCGTTGAGCGTGGATTCGATCGAGGGGCATAACCGAGTATCAGGTAAGGGTTTCCTACTACTGGACCCCGAATCCAGGCTGAAAACGTAGTAATCCACAGGGGATTACACGTTAGTGACTGTACTGAATAACTGTATGCGTGTTGACTGTTAAGCACTGTTATCATATTTTGTCTGATGTAAAGATACTGTGACTGCTAATTGTAGATTGAGATTTTATGTTGATGGACCTTGAAGTTATGGTTCAGTATGTAGTAAAGCATTTGTCTGGATGTTGATCATGGAGTTTGGACGGGGAAGGACAGTGAGTCCGGTTTTGGTTGGTTAGATGATTTGGGTCTAGGGTTTTCCCTAATGGTGTGCGAATTGGTGATGCGTATAGCAACTGAGGGCGTAATTGTTTAAACCTATACTATCTGACTGACAAAGCCTATGGCGGAACTGTAATATGAATGCCGTTGGGGTATGACTGATGTAAACGGTTTAGTATGGACTGAGGGGTAACGGTTAGCTTCATCTATGGGGTAGTGTGCCTTACGGATATGTGCATCCTTCGGGAGCACTAGACTGATATGTGCATCCTTCGGGAGCACTAGACTGATATGTGCATCCTTCGGGAGCACTAGACTGATATGTGCATCCTTCGGGAGCACTAGACTGATGTGTGCATCCGTCGGGAGCACTAGACTGATGTGTGCATCCTTCGGGAGCACTAGACTGATGTGTGCATCCCTCGGGAGCACTAGACTGATGTGTGCATCCCTCGGGAGCACTAGACTGATGTGTGCATCCCTCGGGAGCACTAGACTGATGTGTGCATCCCTCGGGAGCACTAGACTGATGTGTGCATCCCTCGGGAGCACTAGACTGATGTGTGCATCCCTCGGGAGCACTAGACTGATGTGTGCATCCCTCGGGAGCACTAGACTGATGTGTGCATCCCTCGGGAGCACTAGACTGATGTGTGCATCCCTCGGGAGCACTAGACTGATGTGTGCATCCCTCGGGAGCACTAGACTGATGTGTGCATCCCTCGGGAGCACTAGACTGATGTGTGCATCCCTCGGGAGCACTAGACTGATGTGTGCATCCCTCGGGAGCACTAGACTGATGTGTGCATCCCTCGGGAGCACTAGACTGATGTGTGCATCCCTCGGGAGCACTAGACTGATGTGTGCATCCCTCGGGAGCACTAGACTGATGTGTGCATCCCTCGGGAGCACTAGACTGATGTGTGCATCCCTCGGGAGCACTAGACTGATATGTGCATCCCTCGGGAGATATGTGCATCCCTCGGGAGCACTAGACTGATATGTGCATCCCTCGGAAGCACTAGACTGATATGTGCATCCCTCGGGAGCACTAGACTGATGTGTGCATCCCTCGGGAGCACTAGACTGATGTGTGCATCCTTCGGGAGCACTAGACTGATGTGTGCATCCTTCGGGAGCACTAGACTGATGTGTGCATGTAAAAGCATTGTGCATTATAGGAAAAAAATGAAGATCAACAACAACCAATGAAGAGAAGAAAGAAGCTATGTAAAATAGCGAATAAAAACTTGTCTGATCTCAACAAGTTAATCCACCCACAACATCTACTGAGATCATATCAGAACCGACAATACCTGTACCAGATGTCGAAATCATTGATGTAGATACATTCTCATGTGGCAAGTGGATGAAAAATTATGGAACGAATACTTAACATGGAAAAGATCAAGAAAAACAACTCATGAAGAAAGGAAAGTAGTCTCCACAACCAAAAAAGAAAGATTTCTTCAAAAAGCTTGAAGAAAACACATGGATACTAGGAGACGTAAGTACTCTTTCCAAATTTCATTTTACATATAAAAATGCATGATCGAGTACAACATACTTTATCTAAACTAAACGATCGTTTATATATATTACACGATCGCTTAGTAAGGAAAAATGTTGTAAACGATCACTCGTATTTTCTAAACGATCGCTTCTATTCACTAAACGATCATATATATATATTAAACGATCATTAGTAAGTAAACGATCACTTGTATTTTCTAAATGATCACTTATACTCTTCTTTCATTCACTAAACGATCGCTTAATTTTTTTTGTAGACCATGGATTTGTTATTATCCCACTTGCAGAAAAAAATGTTGTATATCAAGAAACTTTGCAAGTATACTTTTAGAGCAACAGATTCTGCGTTTATAGTAAGTTGTTATTCTTTAATGTTTTTTCTTTTTTTGTATAGAAGTTATAGTGCATAATTATATTCTGACTAAATTGTTTTACTTGTTCTTTAAGACTGGAATCAATAAGCTACACTGCATAGTTTGGCAAAGTCTTTTTGATACTCATTTGCTGACAGCGAACAATAATAAAGCTGATTAGAAAGAAACAACATCACACTTAAATCTATAGGCAGAAAAAGATTTGGAATACTATTTCAACACAGCTGTTGGTGATTTCAAGAAAAGCCAGGGTGGGGAGATGTTAACTACGTGATTGGCTGCATCAACATAAAAGAACACTGGTTGGCTGTTGCAGCTGATATGAGGAAATGCAAGATCTACGTGTTCGACTCGATGCCAAATTATGTTGATAAGAAGCTTGTTGATCAAGCTCTTGAAATGCCTGTACGATGCATCGACTCACTCACAATTGCAATTGGAGTTGACCTCCATTTAAAACGATTCAAATATGGCCTTCGACCAGTACTCAGGTCAACTACCACATTATCGAGAGGGCGTTCATTGGATTGTGGCATTTTCTATTCTAAATTTATTGAATGCCTTCTAACAAATGCTGACCATGATTGTCTAACTGTCAAAAACATGAAACTGTTTAGACAACAGTATGTACTGGAACTTTAGGCAAATAAATACTTTTGGTAAATAAATATATATTTCGTTATTGTACTTTTGAGTTAATGTTTGTATTCGTTTAGATACATATCACAAAACAATTGTATAAAAATATAAAAATATTCGCGTACAGAAATACTCATCGAGCATATATCTTTAAGCGATCGTTTAGTAAAGTCTAAACGATCTTCTTAATAAACATAAAAAATATCAAGCGATCCTTTAGTAAAGTCTAAATGATCTTCTTAATAAACATAAAAAATATTAAGCGATCATTTATATAAACCACAATAATATCTAAAAGAATATTAAGCGATTTCCTAACGTACTGGTGAAGAATATTAAGCGACCGTTTATATGTATCACACTAATGTAAAAGATCGTGCATATATCTTTAAGCGATCGTTTAGTAAAGTCTAAACGATCTTCTTAATAAACATAAAAAATATTAAGCGATCGTTTATATAAAGCACACTAATATCTAAAAGAATATTAAGCGGTTTTCTAATGTACATGTGAAGAATATTAAGTGATCGTTTATATGTATCACACTAATGTAAAAGATCGTGCATATATCTTTAAGCGATCGTTTAGTAAAGTCTAAACGATCTTCTTAATAAACATAAAAAATATTAAGTGATCGTTTATATATCTAATGTCTAAACGATAACAACTCTCCATCAAATTTAATATCAAACGTGTATACATAATAATGAAAGAAACATAGTACACATTTTCATTAATTGTTCAAATCTTGCCTTGCTTACAAGTCCTACTATAATGTCCTTTACGATTACAATTGGAACATCTGGTTGAACTACTAAATTCCCCAACAGATGCAATTCTTTGTTTTCTTGGTCTTCCAGCCTACCATTTAAAAACTGGAGGTAATATTTTCATGACAGAATCTATAATTCTCCAATCAAAATGAGATCCAGCAGGTTTAATACAACCATTGTATGTTGCTGATAGTGTTTCTCTATAATAAAACTCAGATACATAAGAATAGGTATCTAAATTAAGCATTCGTAGAACAGCAAGAGCATGTGCACAAGGAATTTCTTCAACATTCCATACTCGACAACTACAACATCCCACATTTAACTTCACAATAAACTGTTGATTTTCATCCGTTACTTGGTATTCAGTTGTACTTATTGGATCAACCTAATACATAGCACAAATAAAGTCAATTGATAACATAAGAAGAAATAGATTCCAATCTTTGTAAACATCATATGTGTATATATATATATATGTATGTATGTATGTATGTATGTATGTATGTATGTATGTATGTATGTATGTATGTATGTATGTATGTATGTATGTATGTATGTATATGTATATATTAATCTATCAGCGCCTATTTGAGAAAGGAACAGGTAAATTGCATCTTTATCTATGGGATAGACGAAGATAACAATCTATCTCTAACTGTTCTAGATAAAATAAATAAATAATTTTACTAACAATCTTCTCGACTTTTCATGTTCTAAACGTAGAATATTCTCAGCCTAAGAAGTCAAATGACTCTTCATTGTAGAAGCAGCTTTACTTCATTCATAAAACCACTTTTGCAATATCCCTAATTGAACAAAGCATCGTTGCCACAGGTAGTTCTCTAAGATCTTTAAACACTGAATTTACACTTTCTGCACAATTTGATGTCATCATTCTATACCTTCGTCTACATGAATATGTCCGAGACCACTTCTCAAAACCAACACTACTAAGATAATCTCTAATATTTAAACAAACAGACTACATGCATCTCATGTGGTACTCAAATTCTTTAACAGTGTAGGCATAAGCACAACTAAAGAAATACTTATCAAGTAGTGGATCCTTATAATGAAGTTTCAAGTTACTTAGATGTTTTGTGCATACACAATACTCAACATTAGAAAACACTCTTAAAACTCCTTTAGGGATGCTAAGATGCCTATCAGAAACATTGACTAAATTAGCTCACTCTGAAAAACTACTTTCGTATCTTCTCAAAAAACCATGTCCATGATGCATTATTTTCAGAATCTACAATGGCAAAAGCAAGAGGGAAGATTTAATTGTTACCATCTTGTGATGAAGCTGTTAATAGGATGTCACCAAACTTAGACTTCAAAAATGTCCCGTCAACAGAAATAATAGGTCTACAATATTTCCACCCCTCAATTGATGCACCAAAAGCCATAAAACAGAACTTGAAATGACTATTATCATCCATTTCTAAAGCAGTGCATGTACCTATAATAATTAAAAACACATTTCTATCAGCACAAACAAAACAAACATAAAGAATATCAAAGATGCCAATATTAGTCTATCTAGATAGACTGTGATATTAGTCTATCCACATCTATCTGCAAATCAATAAAAATTTGATATAAAAAACTGATCATACCTGGGTTAGGATTCAACCAATTTATCAAAGAATCTTGGAATCAATGCATACGATTCAACTGTGTCACCGTGTAATATCTTTACCATATGTTCTTTTGCCCTCCAAGCTTTCTGGTAACTTATATTAACTCCAAGATTTGTACGAGCCTTATGCACAATCTCTTTAGGAATGGAACAATCAGTAGACATGAATCTAAAATCATCTATCAAACAATTATAAATTACTGTTGAAGAAGCTTGCATGTGAGAACTTTGGGCAGTACTCAATGAACAATCATGGACAGAAGTGTATTTTCGTAGCATCCACAAATCACTCTTCTTATAATGAGATGTCCTTACATACCATTTGCAGCCTTCTTGTAGACATCTAAATTCAAGAGACCTCAAATTTGATACTATAGTCCTAAATTGAAAGTTGTTCTTCACTACTATTATGCAAAAATCCTTTGAAAGCACTTCTTTACTTTCCAATAAACTTTTTTCCTTCAAATCAGAATAGTAAGAGATGTGTCTTATAAATTCATCATTTGAAACAGAGGAAGAAAAACTTATATTCAGTGACATATCAACATTTTCATGTACACTACTAGATGAAGAAGACGTTCCCAAACAATCAACACTTACATGCGCAACTAATGGATGTCTACTAGTTGCATCTTTAACAAAAGCTAAATACCAAGCAACATCATTGTCCTTCTTTATCAACACCACAGTTTGAACATTACTTTTACCAGAATCAAGTAAAACAGATAATTCTACTGATTCATTCAATTCAAGTTGTTCACATATCAAAGAAACCAAAGAATTTAAGCTGACTCGCATGTCTACCAAAATTCCAGACACTAAGTAATTCTCACAAACATTGCAGCCATTCCATTGACGTCCATAAAAAACAACAATAGGAATAGACATTCTAACCTGAAAAAAAAAAAAAAAGAAAATATAATTAAGTATTAGATGTAATAAGAGAATACGAAACGATCCTGCAAAGAAGTTAATAAATACTAAAGGATCGTTTAACACCATATACAAGATCGTACACAATAAATTGAACGATCATTTAAAGACATTTATCATTTAAACCATCGTGCAAAGAAGTTAATAAATACTAAATGATCGTTTAACACCAACACACGATCGTTTTAAGACGCTGATCATTTGAACCATCGTGCAAATAAGTTAATAAATACTAAACGATTGTTTAACACAAATAAACGATCGTATATAATAAATTAAACGATCGTTTATGTTTAAACCATCATATTCAATTTAATACACGATCATTTAAAGATACTGTTCGTTTAAACTATCTTATTGAAATTGATACACGATCATTTTTAGACACTCATCGTTTAAACAATCGTATTGAATTTGATACAAAATCGTTTAAAGATGCGAATTATACAAAATATTGAAAATTTTCGTGTTCATAAAGATGAACGATCGTGTTCATATAACAAAACGATCGTCTGTATATTGTTAAACGATCGTGTTGATAGAGGTAAACGATCAAGTATTTCAATGAAAATTATCCTGAAAAACATCAAACTATTGGAAAGACCCTGTATTTGAGTAGTGAATTACCTAGAACTGATATTGGAAATACCCCGTATTTGTACCTCCTCAGAAGAACTCGACCACTTTAACTTTGAATTCCAATTGGCAATCGTTTCTTAGAACTAGTGATCCCCGCGGCACTTAACCAATCACTTGTTCATGTTTTAACCTCTCCCTTCCCCTTTTTCATCTTTATATTCTCCACAATTTATAAAAATTGTTAAGGACAATATATATTTATAACTACACAACAAATCCCAATTAATCTTCCTAAAATAAAGGACATATCTATTCACATTTTATACCCTTTATTTTAGGAAGATTAAATTAAACAAATAAAATATAAATATATCTAGGGGCTCTTGCAAATTTAGCAAAATTAGTTTGATAAATTAGGTCCATAGCGCACTACTTTTAAATTTGTAAAAATGGCAAAATTCAAGCCCAACCCACATTTGAAAAATGAAAAATTACAAATCTACCCACTAGAATTATCAACATTTTTACGCATCACTTAATGTGTGGTTGATACACTCGATGTGTGGTTGATACACAACAAAAAATGATTATCGAAAATCTGGATAAAAATGGTGAAAAATAAAAGAAGAAGAAGATAAAGATGCCAAAAATGGAGATTGAACAAACGATAGTTTTTTTTTTAAAAAAAAAAGAACCTACAGAAAACCAATCGAAAAATAGTGTTTGAGAAAAACAAATATTTTTTATTATTAGATTAATTTTTTATTATGAATACAAATATGATATAGAGGTTTACAAAAAAGAAGAAGAGAAAGTGGAAGATGAAACTTCAAAGAGAGATGATCAATAAAGAGGAAAGAATGTAAGGGGCAGTTTGGGAATAATAAAAATTTTAAAGTAAAAAATATCTCCAAAATATTTTAAAGATTAAAATTTTCCATTTTTGCAAAATTTAAAAAGTATGTGCCATAATTGCTAAAACCTATTCTCGTAGTGTTATATATCTATCTATAAATTTAACATTTAATTGGAAAAAAAAGTTAGTACTATATTTTCAAAATCGAAGAACACCAGTCAAGAACAAAATTGAAAACAGATGTCGGTGGAAAGCGATTTGAAAATTTGAAGAATGTTAGAACAGGGAACAAATCTTAAGAAGAAAATTTGAGGACCGGGTATTTTTTATCTACCTACAGAAGATGTGAGAATAGAGGACAAATCTAAAGGTTAAACGAACAGAAGCGTGAAAACAAAACAACTCACAGATAGTTAGCAATCTACCTACAGAAAACGAACAGAAGGTTGAAGAACAAACAGAAGGGTACAAACAAGCGAAGGTCGGTGGAAAGAGATCTTAAAAGGGAACGGTGGAGTGATCTTAAAAGGGCGGTGGAAAGCAATCTTAAAAGTCACCGCAACACAAGAGAACAGAGATGGTCGCGCGTATCTTAAGTGATGTGTGGAAAGCGTTTCAAAAAGGAAGGGTGAAAGCGATCTTCTTTTTCGAAGGAAAAGAGAAGGTTCAAAAAAATTCTAGGATTTTCTTGGAGAAGTGAAGTGGTTGTATGCAGAAGATGTGATGTTTTCCAGAAGATGGTTTTTTTTTTTTTTTTGGTGGAAAATTAAAATATTCAAGAGTGTGCATAGTTTGTATTAATTATAGGGTATTTGTGGTTTTTGTTACCATTGTATTTAGAAATCAAATTTGTCAATTAGATAAAAGCATTTAAGGCATAGTTGTCCCTTTTATTATTTAAAAATTAACTGTTTTGCTATTTTGCCAATTTAAAAATAAAATTGTTATTTATCCAAAGTAAGCCTTATATTTTGTTATTCTTCTTGTCACCTCAAAATTAAAATCACAAAAATAGTATAATGATTTATGATTTTTAATATTATTATTAATAAATAATTGTTAATAGACTAAAATACTCCCACATTAGAATTACAATATTTCAAATAAAATCTAAAACTTAAATCTTAACCACATGTATTCTTTTCTAAATCAATTACAATATTTCAAAAATATTTAATACTTAAGGGAGTGTTTGAGGAAGGGTAGAGTCATAGGAATAAGAGTTGTGATAATTCTATGGTTTTATTATAAAATTAGTATTCTGATTATGATAGGTAGTATTATGATAATATTTGTTAGGGGAAGGATTATGATAGTGGTGGTATGATTTTTATAATATATATCCGATAAACAAATTTAATATATATATTTTTTTAATTAATCATATTAGGAAGTAATTTCAGCCATAAAAAATCATTTTCTTTTTTAAAAAAAAATTCTCTAGACCTTTAAGTTTTCTTGGTCTTAAAAAAATCAGCCTTAAGATTCTGTCTTCCATTTTTTATTAAAATTATTTTTTTACAATTTTTTACAATTTATTAAAGGGAAACTTTCCTAAATATAACAAACTACTGAAATATTTACGGCCCGTCTAACAAAGCCCATCAATTTAGCCATTTTTTAAATATTCCAGATTTGCCCTTCCATCCTTTTCTTCTCTCTGCGATTTTTTATCGTCCTCTTCCTCTGTACTCATGCGATTTCTTCCATCTTTCTTTTTTTAATTAGATTTGGGTAACCAAATCTATTTCTTTTTATTCCTGTTTCTTCTTTTTCTTTTTTTTTTTTCATTGTATCGTCTTTCTTCTTTTCTTTTTTAAACATATAGTGTATAAAGAATCTTGAAAAAATTGGTTAGACATTTAAACTAGAGGAACCAAAAACTAGAAGATTGTGTATAAAGAATATTGAAAAAAATCGTCTTTCTTCTTTTCTTTTGTACGCAAATGGTGTATAAAGAATCTTGAAAAAATTGGTTAGGGATTTAAATTAGAGTAACCAAAATTAAAAAATCGTGTATAAAGAATATTGATAAAATCGTTTATACCAAATTTTGGAAAAAAAAATCATTTAGATTTGGGGGTAGCCAAATCTAAACGATCTTGTAAGCAAATCTAAATGATCGTGTAGCCAAATCTAAACAATGGTATATCAAATTTTGAAAAAAAAAAGATTTGGAACCCCAAATGTAAACGATCATGTAGCCAAATCTAAACGATCGTATACCAAATTTTGAAATTTTTTTTTAGATTTAGAACCCCAAATCTAAACGATCATGTAGCCAAATCTAAACGATCGTATATCAAAATTTGAAAAAAAAATGGTTTAGATTTGGGGTAGCCAAATCTAAACGATCGTGTAGACAAATCTAAATGATCGTGTACCAATTAATTAAACGATCGTGTACCAAATCGCGTTACCAAATATTACGCGCATTGTTGACGGGGCATCTTTTGTATTTTACATGGTGGGCCTCTGGGCTTTTCTCATTTTTTGGATTGTTCTATACAATGTAAATACTTTGCTGTTTTTTTATATTTTTTAAAAGACCCCTTTATTAAATGTAATGGTTATTTTCCCCCCAAACTTAATTTTAACGTTAAATAAAATTGAAATTTCTAATTAAATTCTAATTCTAAAAATGAAAACTAACCCTTTGATTTTTTTTTATATATAGTTTCTCAAATTTTGATTCAGTAAAACATTAGTAAAAAGTAATAACAAAGTATCCAAGCTTGTGTATGCAAATAATGTTCAACTTAATTTTAATTTTAAAAGGTAAATAAAAAATCTTAGTTGGTTAATCATTTTTTTATTTTTTAAATTAAGTAATATTTTTTAACTACAAGAATGAAATTAATAACCAAACTTAAAAAAATAATAATAATAACAATTTTTTAAAAACTATATTTTTCTTAAAATTTCAATTTAATTTTTAAAATATTTGTAAAGTAGGTAACTAGTTAATAAAAAAAATATGTTCTAAGATACATTTCTATAAAAGAAACTAAAATAAAAACCAATGGCATGTTTAGGGAAGGTTCAAGGGGGATTAGAGTTATCATAGTCCCCCACTCCCTTGTTTGGGGAAGGATTAGCATAAGATTACCTAATCCCCTTATCCCATTTCAACCCCCATCCATAACACTCCATTTTCATTTACTAGTAAACAACACGTGCGATGCACTTAAAAATCATGCATGAACAAATTATAGTTTTAACTTAACTTTATAAAATTGGAACAATCATTTCAATATTTTCATATTTATATCATTTTTATATTCATATCATGATGAGTGGAAAATGAATTTATTCAGTAAAAAGACAATTTTGTCATCTTTTGAATGTATTTTTGAATTTGATTTGTTTACATAATTCAAATTTCATTTCTTAACATCTTGAACTTATACGTTGCAAACTTAATCATCTAATCTATACATATCCAAATAAAGTGAGAGATAGAAATGTTGTTTGTTGTGTAATAACATATAGCATTATATAATCTCAGTTAAGGAAGATGGAAAAGTTACATTATTACCCTAATAACATAGAGCATTATCTAATAACGGTTATGGAATCAAAACCTTCTTTTTTAATAAGGAGATGAAAAGTTAATGAAATGCAACTTCTATCCCGTAGAATGTGAAAATGACCATAAACATTAAATCTATATGAGTGACAAAATTTTCACTAAAGCAAGACTTAAAATAAATTTATAATGAAAGGGTACAACATCCACCAAAATCATATTCCTTTTTGAAATTATGAAATTATGAAATTATAAATATGAAATCATAATTTTTTAAATGATTTTGTAGGTAAAAAATTTAGTTAAAAGATATTTCTTGTTTTACACATTTTATTACCTTTATGTATACTTAATAAATTCCAACAATATTTACATTGTTTTTAAAAAATCAAAGTATAAGTCACTCAACCATTTCATTAATAAAATAGCTTTAATAAAATCAAAGTATAAGTTACTCAACCATTTTGTAAATTACGCATAACCAATTCTTTTCTCTCTATTTTTATGCTTAATGAGCTCTCAACCTTTGACTTCTTACACATGCTCAAGATAGGATAAGAGTGCTCACAAGGTGCTCTCTGATATGCATCCTTGGAGCATTCTTAATGAATGAAAGGCCTTTATTATGATCTTCTTCAATCTTTCATCCTTCGAAGGCCCGTATAGAAGCTCGTGTCTTGGAGATAAAGGGTATACCTAGGTGGATATTTTGTATGTGTACACTAAGAGGAGGTGCTTCTCTTTTCCAGAGGTTACTTAAAAGAAAAAAAAAACATGAGCAAAATTCTCATGGTTACATTAAAAAAGATTATTGGTATTACATGATTTAGCACTCGTTTTCAATTGGTCACGCAGCTTCAGTCACCTGCCATCTCCATCACCTCCCCTTCAATTGGAGATTACCCAAATTGACAATTACATTTGCAAACGGAAAAAATTCAAGATAAAATTTATTTATGTACTTTTTTTAAAGTAAGAACCTATTCTTCATCTCGGTTAGGAATCTAAATAGGGATCAGAAATATCAAAATTGCAATAGGGATCATTTTCAAAATTGATATCATTGACAAATGAATCTGAAAGATTTGTGATATCTTTAGGGTCATCTTGTTTGTTATCGTCCGAAGTATTGTTGACGACTGTTTCCATGATCGCTTGGAGGTATGCCTCAGACTTTGCTCCAGCAATGGAGGTTATAATTAAGTTCTTTACAAGAAGAAACTGATCTTCGAGAGAGAGAGAGAGAGAGTGTAACGACCCAACTTTTCCGGACTAAGCTGAGGTCACTACCAAATACTAAAACTCGACCATTCAACATAAAATTTAAAACGGACCAGATACGATTCATTAAAACATTATAAACCTTACAAAAGACAGTTTCGGGCCCTATTTTAAATAATTCAAAAAGTCACAAAATGAAATGTCAAGTCACCAGTCCAAAATCACAGTCAAAATATTCTGACAAAATACATAGCGGAAGCGAAAAGAAAACCAGACGCGTCCATATGGCCTTCACGCATCCTTCCTGCCTCTCGTCGGTCTGCCCCTCGCTGTACCCCTACCTGAAAAGTTAAAGAAGAGAAAGGGTGAGTATAAACATACCCAGTAAGGGACCCACTACTGGGCCCGTTAGGGAACAACAGTTAACTTCCTATTCGGGGGTACCCTACATAACAGTCTAGTGGTTCCGTAGAACGCACATATCAGTCTAGTGCTCCCGAAGGATGCACATATCAGTCTAGTGCTCCCGAAGGATGCACATATCAGTCTAGCGCTCCCGAAGGATGCACATATCAGTCTAGTGCTCCCGAAGGATGCACATATCAGTCTAGTGCTCCCGAAGGACGCACATATCCGTAAGGCACACTACCCCATAGATGAAGCTAACCGTTACCCCTCAGTCCAAACTAAACTATCTACATCAACCACATCCCAACGGCATTCATATCACAGTTCCGCCATAGGCTTTGTCAGTCAGATAGTATAGGTTTAAACATCTACACCCTCAGTTGCTATATGCATTACCGATTCGCACACCAATAGGGAAACCCTAGGTCCAATCGACTAACCAACCAAAACCGGACTCACTGTCCTTCCCCGTTCAAACTCCATGAACCACATCCAGACCAGTGTTTTACTACATACTGAACCGTAACTTTAAGGTCCAACAACATAAAATCTCAATCCACAAATAGCAGTCACAGCATATTTTCATCAGACAAAATATAATATCAGTACTTAACAGTCAACACGCATACAGATATTCAGTACAGTCACTAACGCGTAATCCCCTGTGGATTACTACGGTTTTAGCCTGGACTCGGGGTCCAGTAGTAGGAAAACCCTTACCTGATACTCGGTTATGCCCCTCGATCGAATCCACGCTCAACAGATCAACCCAAGGAAAGGAAGCTATCTCCAACCAGGCCTGCCGCGGAACCCGAGAACTTAAGCGTCAACTCTGTACTACCTTCAAGGGAGAAAAGTAGGGCCATATCTTAATCCAACATTCAAACTCGAATCGGACGAGGTAACATTAGGGAATTCATCAGAACAATCCTTACCGAAGACTCACCGTGAACCGAAGTGGAGGAAGGAAGGCTTAGGTGGCTCGGCTCGGCTCGGCTTGGACTCGGCTCGGCTCGGCTCGGCTCGGCTTAACTCGGCTTGGTTCTCGGCTCGGCTCGGCTTGGTTCTCGGCTCGGCTTGGTTCGGCTTGGTTCGGCTTGGTTCGGCTCGGCTTGGTTCGGCTCGCGGCTTGGCTCACTCGGCTCGCGGCTCGGCTCACTCGGCTCGCGGCTCGGCTCACTCGGCTCGCGGCTCGGCTCAGTGCGGCTCGCGGCTCGGCTCAGTGCGGCTCGCGGCTCGGCTCACTCGGCTCGGCTTGCTCGAATCGGATCCGTGGCTCGGGTCGGGTTTTCTTCCTTTTTCTTTGCTCCGCCCGACAACGCTCGAGTGAGAGACGTCGACGGCGGACGTGGGTGGCTCTCCTCGGCGTTCAGTGCTGCGTCGGGAACACCGATTGAAGTGGAGCCTTCGACGGTGACAGAAACGGAGGAAGAGGAAGAGATATCGGCTGCCGGCAGATGGAAGCGAAACGGAGATGGATGGAGGCCGCGGCGAACGTCCGGCGAGGCTACGCACACCGACGGAGAGGGAGATAGGGCAGAGGACGGAGACGGAGATGAAGAGAAAAACGGAGACGAAAGAGAAAGAGAAAAACGGAGGCGGACGAGAAGACGGTGAGGCGCGGCGTCGGGGAGAGGAAGAAGGAGAAGAAGAAAAATCGGGGGGGGGGGGGGGGGGGGTAGACGGCGCGCGGTTAGGGTTTTTTTTTAAAAAAAAATTTATTATATATATATATATATATATAATTCTTAATAATTATATAATATTAATAATTTAAATTAAATAATAATATATATATTAAATATATATAATAATAATAATAATAAAGTAATAATAATAATATATTAATAATATTAATATTAAATGAATAATAATTTATTTTATTGTTTTAGAAATAACAATATTTCTATAATATTAATTAATAATAATAATTATAATATTAATATTATAACAAATAAAATAAATATTAATAATAATAATATAATTAATATTATATTATTATTATATCAACTTGCACTTTACATAAAACGAGAAAAATTTTACCTTAAATTTTCGGGGCGTTACAATCTTCCCTCCTTAGGGAACTTTCGTCCTCGAAAGTTTTATTCCTCGAACAGTTCGGGATAACGGGACCTCATGTCATCTTCACGCTCCCATGTAGCCTCTTCTACCCGGTGATTCCGCCATAAGACTTTAACTAGGGGAATTTCTTTATTTCTCAACGTCTTCACCTCTCTAGCAAGCACCTCAACAGGTTGTTCAACATAGCTCAAGTTTTCATCAATCTCTAGTGGCTCGTAATCCACTACATGGGATGGATCTGGCACGTACTTCCTCAACATAGAAACGTGAAACACATCATGGACTGTCGAGAGTGATGGAGGCAACGCCAAGCGGTAAGCTACAGGGCCAATCCGCTCCAGAATCTCAAACGGCCCAACAAAACGGGGACTCAACTTTCCCCTCCTTTCAAAACGCAAGACACCTTTCATAGGTGCTACCTTTAAGAACACCTTATCCCCTACCTCAAACTCAAGGTCCTTCCGCCTCACATCTGCATAACTCTTCTGCCTACTCTGAGCGGTATGCATGCGTGATCTAATCTTCTGTATCGCTTCGTTAGTAGACTGAACTAACTCAGGACCCATCAATCTCTGCTCACCTACCTCACCCCAGCAAACCGGGGATCTACAACATCTGCCGTACAGGGCCTCAAACGGTGCCATGCCAATAGTAGCCTGATAACTGTTATTATAAGCAAATTCCATCAAATGTAAGTGGGAGTCCCAGCTACCTGGAAATTCCAATGCACACGCTCGCAACATATCCTCTAAAACCTGGTTCAGACGCTCAGTCTGACCGTCAGTCTGTGGATGGAAAGCCGTACTAAAGTCCAACCTCGTGCCCATAGCAGTCTGCAAACCCTTCCAAAATTTGGAAGTGAAACGGGCATCTCTATCGGAAACAATCGACACTGGCACTCCGTGTAATCTCACTATCTCAGACATGTACAACTGTGCCCACTTACTAGCAGTATAGGTGGATTTACCCGGAACGAAGTGCGCTGATTTAGTAAGTCTGTCCACCACAACCCAAATCACTGTAAAACCCCTCAGACTTCTCGGTAGCCCTGTAATGAAATCCATGGACACGTTCTCCCACTTCCATTCCGGTATGCTCAAGGGTTGTAATAAACCCGCTGGGTTCTGCCTTGGTGCCTTAACCTGCTGACACACCAGGCATTTACTAACAAATTCTGCTACTTCCCTCTTCATGTTACGCCACCAATAAACCCGCTTCAGGTCCTGATACATCTTCGTACTACCTGGGTGCATGGAAAATGGGGAACTGTGCGCCTCAGATAATAATTCTGTCTTAACCGCACTATCTGACGGAACACAGAGGCGTCTCTCAAACAACAGTCCACCATCAGAGGATAACGAGAACTCAGCCGTTTGCCCTGCCTCTGCTAGGCCACGTTTCTCAACCAGATAAGGATCGTTACTCTGAGCATCTATGATCCTCTGCCTCAAAGTCGGCTGTACCGTCAACTGGGCTAACTGCATAGTAACTGCCCCCACTGACACTGCAATCTCAGCCCGCTCGAGATCCCGATGCAATGGGGCCTGTCGGGTAATAAGTGCTGCTGAATGTGATACCTTCCTACTAAGAGCATCCGCTACCACATTTGCCTTGCCTGGATGATACAGTATCTCACAATCGTAATCCTTCACTAACTCAAGCCACCTTCGTTGTCTCATATTCAATTCTTTCTGCGTAAAGAAGTATTTCAAGCTCTTATGATCTGTGAATATCTGTATCTTTTCACCATATAAATAATGCCTCCATATTTTCAAAGCAAAAACCACTGCTGCCAACTCTAGATCATGTGTAGGGTAGTTCTGCTCATGACTCTTCAACTGACGAGACGCATAAGCGACCACCTTACCCTGCTGCATCAAAACACAACCCAGACCCTTCTTGGAAGCATCACTATAAATCACGAAACTGCCAGAACCATCAGGTACAGTAAGAACCGGCGCGGTAACTAGCTTCTGTTTAAGGGTCTGGAAACTGTCCTCACATGCCTTGCTCCAAACAAAAGGAGCTCCCTTTCTGGTCAACTGAGTAAGAGGAGTAGCTATACGAGAAAAGTTCTCCACAAACCGTCGATAATAGCCTGCTAAACCCAGAAAGCTACGAACCTCACTGACTGTGGAAGGTCGGGTCCAATCGGTGACTGCCTCTATCTTAGCTGGATCCACAGAGACTCCCGCCT
This sequence comes from Cucumis melo, assembly GCF_025177605.1. Lineage (NCBI taxonomy): Eukaryota > Viridiplantae > Streptophyta > Magnoliopsida > Cucurbitales > Cucurbitaceae > Cucumis > Cucumis melo. The sequence continues at coordinate 17,813,483 of NC_066860.1, forward strand.
TAGAAACCACGTGGCCCAGAAAGGACACCTGCTTCAGCCAAAACTCGCATTTCGAGAACTTTGCATACAACTTATTATCCCGAAGTGTTTGCAAAACCATACGTAAATGCTCCTCGTGTTCGGCCTCCGTCTTGGAGTATATCAAGATATCGTCGATAAACACGATCACAAAAGTATCTAGGAACTCCCTAAACACTCTGTTCATCAAGTCCATAAATACTGCCGGAGCGTTCGTCAAACCAAAAGACATCACGATAAACTCGTAGTGTCCGTACCTGGAACGAAATGCTGTCTTCGGTACATCCTCATCCTTAATTCTCAGCTGATGGTATCCCGACCGAAGATCAATCTTAGAGAACACTATGGCTCCCTGTAACTGGTCAAATAGATCGTCAATCCTGGGCAAGGGATATCTGTTCTTTACGGTTACTTTGTTCAACTCCCTATAGTCAATGCACAGACGCATCGATCCGTCCTTCTTCTTAACGAATAAGACTGGCGCACCCCAAGGTGACACGCTCGGTCGAATGAATCCCTTATCAAGCAATTCCTGTAACTGTACCTTCAGTTCTTTCAGTTCTGCGGGGGCCATCCTGTAAGGGGCCCTGGATATAGGAACCGTGCCCGGCTCCAACTCTATGGCAAACTCAACCTCTCTGTGCGGAGGTAACCCTGGAAGTTCCTCAGGAAAAACGTCCGGATAGTCCCTCACTACTGGTTCTGATGACAGGGACACATCCGCCTCTCTAGTATCCACCACACTCGCTAAGATACCCCAAGTACCCTGACTGAGCAGTTTACTGGCCCTGATGGCTGAGATTACCTGAGGCAACGACTTTGACCCTCCTCCCTTAAATTTAAAACTGGCCATCGAGGGAGGGTTAAACGTTACCTCCTTACGTGAACAATCTATGCTGGCGTGGTTAGCGGCCAACCAATCCATACCCAGGATTACATCAAAGTCCAGCATATCCAGAACTATCAGCGTTACTTCAATCACATGGCCTGCTATCTCAATCTGGCATGCCTTCACCTTTTCTTTCGACAACATACATTCCCCGGAAGGAGTAGATACTGACAGAACATGGTGTAAGGGCTCTACCTCTAAGCGGGCATGCGACACAAATGCGGAAGAGATAAAAGAATGTGACGAACCCGAATCAAACAAAACTAAGGCGTAATGCCCCAACACTGGGAGCGTACCTGTCACTACTGTGCCTGCCTTCTCAGCCTCAGTCCTGTTGGTAGCAAAGACTCTACCCTGATGTGGAGCACCTGCTCCCTGATTCTGCGCGATCCCCGTGAGTCTCAACGGGCATCTATCAGCTGTATGACCCTCTTGCCTGCACTTAAAGCAGGTCCTGGTCCCGAATAAGCAACGGCCCAGATGGTGCTTCCCACAAGTGGTACACAACGGCTTTCCTCTGGCAGCCTCCCCTGCCTCAAAAGGTTTCTGCTGGAAGCTGCGAAACTCACCACCTGGTCTGAAATTCCGCTGTGGCACTGGAACAGGCTGCTGCTCAGCCTTCCTCTTCTGTCCCGATGTCGAACCTCTACCAGCGGTCTTAGACGAGTTAGCCCTCTCCTGTAAACTGAGATCCACTGCCAGGCGCAGTGCATCGGCATGAGTAGCGGGTCTGAAAGCTCGGACCAAACCCTGAATGTCCAGTCGGAGGCCTCTAACAAACTTATCAGCTCTGGCCGCCTCGGTCGCTATCATCTCGGGAGCGAAGCGGGATAACATGTCAAACTCCGCATCATACTGCTCCACTGTCATGTCACCCTGCTCTAAGTTCAGAAACTCCTGCCGCTTGGCATCTCTCAAACTGGCAGAGAAGAATTTCGCATAGAAACTCTCCTTGAACTGCTGCCACGTGATCTGACTCACATCACCACCTAGCATCCTCTCTGTAGTCTCCCACCATGCAGTACCTCTGTCAGTCAACATAAAAACAGCACACTGAACCTTCTGATCCTCAGGGCATTTCATGTAACGGAATATGGTTTCCAAGGACGATAACCACATCTGAGCCCTGGTGGGGTCCTCCAAAGACCCATCGAACGTCGTGGGATTATACTTCCTGAAATCCCTCAGATGCTTAGCCTCTGCTGACAACTGATCCGGCACAAACTGGGGCGCAACTGGTACCGGAGCCGGAGCTGGAGCAGGAACTGGTGCTGGAGCTGGCGCTGGAGCTGGCGCCGGAGTTGGCGAGGCAGGCTTCTGCTGCTCCCGCATCTGCATAATCATATCTCTAAACCTCTGCTCCATGGCGGCTAGGTCTGCATGAGTAACTGGCGCAGCCGGGTCAGGGGCTTGGGCTACAGGCTGCACCTCAGGCTGAACGCGTCCTGCTCCCCTTCCTCGGCCTCCTCGGCCACCCCTACGTGCACCTCTCCTTGGTGGCATTTTCCTAACAACCACCAAACGATTCCTTTAGTCATAAATGGTAATTGAATTTGCAGTTTAACTTAGGTAAGGTAACGCATGTAGAGTTATACATATACTTTCATGAGAGCGTACCTGACGAGCGGCAAGCATCGTTTCAGCCATAAGGACACAAAACACAGACTCACATTATAAGTCAGTCTACAGAACCTAAAACTTAGGCTCTGATACCAACTGTAACGACCCAACTTTTCCGGACTAAGCTGAGGTCACTACCAAATACTAAAACTCGACCATTCAACATAAAATTTAAAACGGACCAGATACGATTCATTAAAACATTATAAACCTTACAAAAGACAGTTTCGGGCCCTATTTTAAATAATTCAAAAAGTCACAAAATGAAATGTCAAGTCACCAGTCCAAAATCACAGTCAAAATATTCTGACAAAATACATAGCGGAAGCGAAAAGAAAACCAGACGCGTCCATATGGCCTTCACGCATCCTTCCTGCCTCTCGTCGGTCTGCCCCTCGCTGTACCCCTACCTGAAAAGTTAAAGAAGAGAAAGGGTGAGTATAAACATACCCAGTAAGGGACCCACTACTGGGCCCGTTAGGGAACAACAGTTAACTTCCTATTCGGGGGTACCCTACATAACAGTCTAGTGGTTCCGTAGAACGCACATATCAGTCTAGTGCTCCCGAAGGATGCACATATCAGTCTAGTGCTCCCGAAGGATGCACATATCAGTCTAGCGCTCCCGAAGGATGCACATATCAGTCTAGCGCTCCCGAAGGATGCACATATCAGTCTAGTGCTCCCGAAGGATGCACATATCAGTCTAGTGCTCCCGAAGGACGCACATATCCGTAAGGCACACTACCCCATAGATGAAGCTAACCGTTACCCCTCAGTCCAAACTAAACTATCTACATCAACCACATCCCAACGGCATTCATATCACAGTTCCGCCATAGGCTTTGTCAGTCAGATAGTATAGGTTTAAACATCTACACCCTCAGTTGCTATATGCATTACCGATTCGCACACCAATAGGGAAACCCTAGGTCCAATCGACTAACCAACCAAAACCGGACTCACTGTCCTTCCCCGTTCAAACTCCATGAACCACATCCAGACCAGTGTTTTACTACATACTGAACCGTAACTTTAAGGTCCAACAACATAAAATCTCAATCCACAAATAGCAGTCACAGCATATTTTCATCAGACAAAATATAATATCAGTACTTAACAGTCAACACGCATACAGATATTCAGTACAGTCACTAACGCGTAATCCCCTGTGGATTACTACGGTTTTAGCCTGGACTCGGGGTCCAGTAGTAGGAAAACCCTTACCTGATACTCGGTTATGCCCCTCGATCGAATCCACGCTCAACAGATCAACCCAAGGAAAGGAAGCTATCTCCAACCAGGCCTGCCGCGGAACCCGAGAACTTAAGCGTCAACTCTGTACTACCTTCAAGGGAGAAAAGTAGGGCCATATCTTAATCCAACATTCAAACTCGAATCGGACGAGGTAACATTAGGGAATTCATCAGAACAATCCTTACCGAAGACTCACCGTGAACCGAAGTGGAGGAAGGAAGGCTTAGGTGGCTCGGCTCGGCTCGGCTTGGACTCGGCTCGGCTCGGCTCGGCTTAACTCGGCTTGGTTCTCGGCTCGGCTCGGCTCGGCTCGGCTTGGTTCTCGGCTCGGCTCGGCTCGGCTTGGTTCGGCTTGGTTCGGCTTGGTTCGGTTCGGCTTGGTTCGGCTCGCGGCTCGGCTCACTCGGCTCGCGGCTCGGCTCACTCGGCTCGCGGCTCGGCTCACTCGGCTCGCGGCTCGGCTCACTCGGCTCGCGGCTCGGCTCACTCGGCTCGCGGCTCGGCTCAGTGCGGCTCGCGGCTCGGCTCAGTGCGGCTCGCGGCTCGGCTCACTCGGCTCGCTCGGCTCGGCTTGCTCGAATCGGATCCGTGGCTCGGGTCGGGTTTTCTTCCTTTTTCTTTGCTCCGCCCGACAACGCTCGAGTGAGAGACGTCGACGGCGGACGTGGGTGGCTCTCCTCGGCGTTCAGTGCTGCGTCGGGAACACCGATTGAAGTGGAGCCTTCGACGGTGACAGAAACGGAGGAAGAGGAAGAGATATCGGCTGCCGGCGGATGGAAGCGAAACGGAGATGGATGGAGGCCGCGGCGAACGTCCGGCGAGGCTACGCACACCGACGGAGAGGGAGATAGGGCAGAGGACGGAGACGGAGATGAAGAGAAAAACGGAGACGGAAGAGAAAGAGAAAAACGGAGGCGGACGAGAAGACGGTGAGGCGCGGCGTCGGGGAGAGGAAGAAGGAGAAGAAGAAAAATCGGGGGGGGGGGGGGGGGTAGGCGGCGCGCGGTTGGGGTTTTTTTTTTAAAAAAAATTTATTATATATATATATATATATATATATATAATTCTTAATAATTATATAATATTAATAATTTAAATTAAATAATAATATATATATTAAATATATATATAATAATAATAATAAAGTAATAATAATAATATATTAATAATATTAATATTAAATGAATAATAATTTATTTTATTGTTTTAGAAATAACAATATTTCTATAATATTAATTAATAATAATAATTATAATATTAATATTATAACAAATAAAATAAATATTAATAATAATAATATAATTAATATTATATTATTATTATATCAACTTGCACTTTACATAAAACGAGAAAAATTTTACCTTAAATTTTCGGGGCGTTACAGAGAGAGAGATGAGCGTTTGTTTTAAATCATTCTGCTATTTGTTATTCGTTTGGGTGGGAATCGTCATACTTATCCCACCATTTGACATGCAAAATCTTACCTAAGATTTTGAATTTTGCTCTGGATGAAAGTTGGTGACTCTAGTAAAAAATCCAGGACACTTGAAAATAAAGAGAGAATTGATATGTCGACGAAAGTGCAGATGAATAGATACTCGTTGAGAAGTGGTGGTAGGCTCTTTGGACCTCAACGGGAAAGATCTCTAGAGTTAGTCCGAAATAGCTCCACCATTTTTTAAACCAATTTGAAAAATTAGTTTTGTAAGATTTCTTACAAAACATAATAAACCAAGAATGGTTGTGGGACTCATGCCAAAGTACTTTGTAGCAGGCTTCCATGTAGTCTCGGTACGTGTATAATTGAGGATTAAACGGTTTTGAAAATTTTCGACGAACAAACATCCCTTGAGGCCAGTGAGATAGTGTTAGAACCCTAAAATTTTTAGCTTGGAATAGACAATTTTATCCGGATTATTTCGATCCAGAATGTGGGTGATTTCAGTAGAGACGGTGTCCACCAAAATGAACTCATAAAATTGTCTTGTTTTCTTGATATCTTCTGGGAAGATATTGAACCCATGGGGGTAAACTTGGGAACAAATTTCTAGAACGGAAGGTTCTTCAAATTCTGGTTCAATGACTACATCTTCTAGAATCGTTTTTGTTTGATATCCTGTGATCGGTGGCCTTGGCATAAACACCACCGATTTAATCGTTCGGGCATAGTATTGAGGCTGGTCTATTTGATGTTGCGGCTCTTGTTGGGCGCAACAAAGTTGTTGAGGGATCTGGAGTGAATCCAACTATTAGATTCCTTTGCGAGGAACCTTGGTGACGCTGGGATACCTTTTCAAAGCTCAGATCCATGGCGTAATTGTCTGCACACATTGAAGTGAGTGCAGATGCTTAAGATATAGGGTGCTTGCCTTTAGAAGAGCTTGCTCTAGAAGAGCTAACTAGTTGAGGGTTAGCCAGATTAGTCTGATTAGGAGGAAGAGGAGGCGAAGGCCTTCCTGACGGCTGAGGACGGTCGGAGCTCGGAAGCATTTTTTGAGACACTTGAGAATTTTGAGAGCTTATGCTTTGGGAGATGCTTTCTTGATAGATAATCCGCAAGGTAGTTGTTGGTGCCTTTTATAGGCTCAATTGTGAAATCAAAGGAAGATAATATTGCATGCCACCTTGCAAAGATTTGTTTTGAAACAAGATTTTTTACATCTTTTTCAAAGATGAATTTACTTTCTTTTGAACCTATTCTGACAAGAAAATCTTTGTTGATAATATCTCCTTGGAATTTTTAAACAGAGAGTACTATAAGACTTCCTTTTTTACGTTGGAATAGTTTTTTTGTGCACTATTCCAAACATTAGAATGGAAACAGACTAATGATTCTTTTTCATTAATATTTTGTTTGAGAATGTCGCCGTAACCTTTCTCAGATGCATCTGTTTCGATGATCATTTTGGCTTTTTCATCTACAAGCAATAAGCATGGAATGCCTTTAGCCAGGGATTTGATTGACTGGACTACTTGAGAATGCTCAGTCGTCCACGATTTTGGGTGCTTTTTTAGTCTTTCATAAAGTGGCAAACAGATTGTCCGGAGGTTTTTAATGAAATCTCCAATATAATTGACACATCCAATAAATCTCTATAGCTGGGTCTTATCTTGGATTTTATCAGGAAACTTATCCACAAAGTCTAATGATCTTTGGATAGGCTTAATAATTCCTTGATCAATATCAAAACCAAGAAACCTTACCTTTGTTTGAAACAACTTAATTTTTTGTAATTGATCAATATCCACAAGTCGCCATCGATTATCTTCCTCGTTTACGCGTCCAGTTCGTTGTTGCTGTCAAATTTCAGAACTCACTACCCTATACTCGTCATTAGATTCAGTTCGTGCGTAGCTTTTGCTCATTGTAAGTTTTGTGGTGAGGACAAATCGTGGATTATTTTGATTGTTATGCTTTAAATCTTTTTCTCGAATTGCAAGTGTTGGATTAATGGGTTGGTTTATTTGTTGATCCTTGAAGGTGTCGTTGGGCTATAGTGCTCGAATACCTTAAGTTCCAACTAGTCTGATTGAAGTTCAATTCTCCACTACTTTGGTATGTTTCTAGCATTTACGTTTAGGTGAATTAAACGAGAGACTTTATTGGTTTAATTTTCTTACCTTTATGTTTAAGTTAATTTTCTGGATTTTAGTTGGACTAAGGAACGTAGCTAAACTTCAGGTAAGGCATTTCGTTTATGGATTTGATGAATAGAGTGTTTAAGGATTTCTTAGACACTTTTGTAATTGTGTTATTGACGATATCTTGATATATTCCAAGACAGAGGCAGAACGTAAGGAGCATTTACACATGGTTATAGAGACCCTTCGAGCCAATAAAATTTATGCAAAGTTTTCAAAATGTGAGTTTTGTTTGAAGCATGTATCTTTTCTAGGCCATGTGGTTTCTAAAGATGGTGTTTCTGTGGATCCAGTTAAGATAGAAGCTATTATCCGTTGGCCCCGACCTTCCACAGTTAGTGAAGTTCATAACTTTCTGGGTTTAACAGGTTATTACCGACAATTTGTGGAGGACTTTTCTCGTATAGCTACTCCCCTTACTCAGTTGACCAGGAAAGGGGCTCCATTTGTTTGGAGCAAGGCCTGTGAGGATAGTTTTCAGAACCTTAAACAGATGCTTATTACTGTACCGGTTCTTACTGTACCTGATGGTTCAGGGAGTTTTGTGATTTACAGTGATGCTTCTAAGAAAGGTTTGGGTTGTGTTCTAATGCAGCAAGGTAAGGTCATCGCTTATGCTTCTCGTCAATTGAAGTGTCATTAGCAGAATTACCCTACCCATGATTTAGAGTTGGCAGCAGTAGTTTTTCACTTAAGATATGGAGACATTACTTGTATGGTGAGAAGATACAAATCTTTACGGACCATAAAAGCTTGAAAATACTTCTTCACTCAGAAGGAGTTGAATATGAGACAGCGAAGATGGCTTGAATTAATAAAGGATTATGATTGCGAGATATTGTATCATCCAGGTAACGCGAATATAGTAGCAGATGTCCTTAGTAGGAAGGTATCACATTCAGCAGCACTCATTACCAAACAGGCCCCTTTGTATCGAGATCTTGAGAGAGCTGAGATTGCAGTATCAGTAGGTACAGTCGCTTCACAGTTAGCTCAGTTGTCAGTACAGTCGACTTTGAGACAGAATATTATTGTTGCTTAGTGTAATGATCCTTATTTGATTGAGAAATGTCGTCTAGCAGGAATAGGGAAAGCTGTTGGGTTTTCCATATCCTCTGATGGTGGGCTTTTGTTTGAGAGGTGTTTTTGTGTGCTAGCAGACAAAGCAGTTAAGATAGAATTATTGACTGAAGCTCATAGTTCCCCATTTTTCATGCACCCAGGTAGTACAAAAATGTATTAGGATCTGAAATGAGTTTATTGGTGGCGTAATATGAAAAGAGAGGTGCATAATTTGTGAATAAATGCTTGGTGTGCTAGCAAGTTAAGCACAAAAACAAAAACTAGCAGATTTATTACAACCTTTGAGCGTATTAGAATGGAAGTGGGAGAATGTGTCTATGGATTTCATTATAGGATTGCCTAGAACTCTGAAGGATTTTACAGTGATTTGGGTTGTTGTTGATAGGTTTACCAAATCAGCACACCTCATTCCAGGGAAATCCACTTATACTGCTAGTTAGTGGCCACGTTGTACTTGACTGAAATTGTGAGACTGCATGGGGTGCCAGTATCGATTGTTTCTGATAGAGATGCCCGTTTTACTTTTTCGTTCTGAAAGGGATTATAGGCTGCTATGGGAACGAGGTTAGATTTCAGTATAGCTTTTCACCCACAAACTAATGGTCAAACTGAGCGTTTGAACCAAGTTTTAGAGGATATGTTGCAAGCTTGTGCATCAGAGTTTTCAGGTAGTTTGGATTCTGACTTGCATTTGGTGGAGTTTTCTTATAACAACAGTTTTTAGGTTACCATTGGCATGGCACCGTTTGAGGCTCTGTATGGGAAATGCTGCAGATCCTCTATTTGTTGGGACGAGGTTGGTGAATAGAGATTGATGGGTCCTGAGTTAGTTCAGTCTACTAATGAAGCGATACATAAAATTAGAGCACGAATGCCAGCAGTACAAAGTAGGCAGAAAACTTATGCTGATGTGAGATGGAAAGATCTTGAGTTTGATGTGAGAGACAAAGTGTTCTTGAAAGTAGCACCTTTGAAAGGTGTTTTACGATTTGAAAAGAAAGGAAAGTTGAGTTCTCGTTTTGTTAGACCGTTCAAGATTCTAGAGCGAATTGGCACTATGGTGTATTGTTTGGCATTGCCGCCATCACTCTCTGCTGTGCATGATGTGTTTCATGTTTCAATATTGAGAAAGTATGTGACAGATCCATCTCATGTGGTGGATTACGAGCCACTAGAAATTGATGAGAATTTGAGTTATGCAGAACAACCAGTTGAGATTCTGGCTAGAGAAGTAAAGATGCTACGTGTAACAGAGGAATTTCTTTAGTCAAAGTTCTATGGCGTGACCACAAAGTTGAAGATGCTACATGGGGGAGAGAGGAGGACATAAGGGCTCTCTACCCAGAGTTGTTCGAGGATTAGAACTTTCGAGGATGAAAGTTCCTTAAGAAGGAAAGATTGTTATGCCTTAAGACCTCGAGGTAATTTCTTAACATTATTCATCTTATATTTTTAAGATTTTCTTTTGGTAGGGTGCATGTTAATTGTTTCGATGAGAAAGAGAAAAGAAAGAAAAGATAATAATAATATAATATAATATACTATGATATAATATAATATAATTACAATTTATTATATATTATTACATATTATTAGTATTTTTAAAAGAATCCCCTCACGCATGCCCTTTCCATCTCTTTCGTCTCCTTTTCGTAACCCCAACCGCATGCCCCCACCCCATTTCCAATCTTCTCCTTTCAAAGTCGTTGCCGTCGTTTTCGTTCGGTCGTTTTCGTCCATGCCCAATCGTCGTCATCCTGTTCTTGTCCCCGCAAAGCTCACTTCACCGCACGCCTCGGCCTCATTTTCTTCTTCCGTTCAGTTTCACCATCGTAGCCGTGACCGATCGTTGTCTCTTCGTCCGCGCAAGCCGCCATCGGTCGTCGTCCTCATTTGCGCGTTTAGTTTGTCCTACCATCCAATTTTAGAACTCATTGCTCTATACTCATCATTAGATTCAGTTCGTGCGTAGCTTTTGCTCATTGTAAGTCTTGTGGTAAGGAAGAATCGTGGATTATTTTGATTATTATGCTTGAAATCTTTTTTTTTCGAATTGCAAGTGTTGGATTAACGAGTTGGTTTGTTTGTTGATCCTTGAAGGTGTCGTTGGGTTATAGCGCTCGAATACCTTAAGTTCCAACCTGTTTAATTGAAGTTTAATTCTCCACTACTTTGGTATGTTGTGGCATTTACGTTTAGGTGAATTAAACGAGGTACTTTATTGGTGAAAGTGTTTGATTTTCTTACCATCATGTTTAAGTTAACTTGCTGGATTTTAGTTTATCTAAGGAACGTAGCTAAAATTCAGGTAATTGGTGAAAGTGTTTGATTTTCTTACCATCATGTTTAGGTTAATTTTTTGGATTTTAGTTCAACTAAGGAACGTAGCTAAACTTCAGGTAAGGGATTTCCTATTACTTGACTCAAATTTGAGATTTAAACGTAGTAAATGATACGAAAGTATGCTTTAGAAGCTGCATTAAATTGATGGTTATGCGCTTATATAGAAGGTAGTAATGATAAACTCTTGACTAGTTTTAGACGACATGTCTGTTAAGTGTAGTTTGTATGCATTGATGGGTTGTGCTGTTGACTGAATATAGATGATGAGGATTTGACTCCTATATGTAACTTAGATATACTATAGTATAATATAATTTGAAAAACAATAAAAGATAATCAAAGACCCTTCAGTTACGACTGCATCTAATAATATACGTATAACTGGTGAGATAGTAGAAGAGAATAACACATGAGACTTTGGTAACCCAGTTCGGCCAATAATGCCTACGTTTGGGGAGCTGTGCACAACTCAGATGAGTAATTTTATAATAGTCACCATAAACATCAAAACATCAATATAGCTTAAGTATACATCTCAATACTATAACTATATGACTTGTGAATCAACATCAGACTCCAGGCTCCCCCTGGAATAAAGAAGACTCCCATCGACAGCGTCTGATGGTCAGGTTCCCCCTGAATGTATGTGTGACTCAGTCATTAATCAAACTAACCGTAGTCTCATTCTGTATATTACTCATCCTCAAAACTCTACTTTAGGTAGTCATGTTGCTCCAGAAGTTATAAACTACCTTTCGTTTCAGTCGTAGCCGCTTCAATCACCAATCGGAAGATCAGTCTTCGTAATCAACTCCCAAGCTTTTTTTTCTATCTTTTTGCGCATGTTTCAATCCTCTTCAAAAAACATATATAACCCAACTTGTATCTTCTAAAAATATAAGATCCCTAAAGAAGAGGAACTTATTTTATATCTTGGAGATAAATAGAGGGATTCCATAAATATAGGAGAATCAAATATTCTTTGATTATCTTCTCTTAAATATATCTTCTCTTTTAATTTAAAAGATATTCTTTTAGGCAAACTACACTTCAACAAACTCCCCCTTTTGTCTAAAAGAAATTTCTTATCTGGTTCAACAACAGCAGTACCACAGAGTTATTTCATTCATTCGCAGCCGTCAGTTCTTAGTAAGACAGATGTCATTCCATTCAGAAGATATTTCAATTTATGAGACAAAAGATGATTTTATAAAACTACATCTGTCACAAAAGAAAACTACAGCCACCAAAAGAATAGGGCCAGAACATTATCCATTTCTGCACAAAACCATCAAAAACAAAAAACATCCCACAATATTTCCCCCAGTACATTTACTCCCCCTTTGAACCTGAAAATTAATGACATTAACCAGATGGTGGCTGCTAACGACTAGTAGATGGTGTCAAAGACTTCAAATGTCGAATGAGAGCATCAACCTCTAATTGACGTTCAGACAATAGAGTGATGGAGTTAGTTAGTGCATGAGATTCAGCAGTCAAGAAATTAATAATGCGAGTAGCTAACTCACAATCCACATAGAAGCCTTCAATAGAGTCATCCCAGTCAGTAGTGTCAAAAATACGTGGGCCCCGAGTTGGATGCACACCATGGTCAATATCAGGCACATGACTGCCTTGAAAGAGTCTGTAGCTAAGTGCAATTGTCTTAGGTTCAGGTCCAGGAGCATCAGATGCAGTAAGCATCGCTCCATTTAGGTGAAGTAGCAGACTGGAGAACAACCTCGAAAAAGCAATGGGAACCTTGATCCCAAACGACCCAACATGTCTCAACAGTTGATTGTAAATGAAGGCACCCATATCTACTTTATCATCATTGCAAATTTGATACAAGAATGTACGTAAGGCAGCAGATATGCTTGAGGCATGTGAGGAAGGGAACCAATTGGCAATGCCAATCTTGTGCAAAATGGCATACTTGACGTTGAGAGCAGCTGCAAGGATTCCATTCACAGGCCATGTGAACAAGGTCCCTCTAGATAAGACAGTAGCTAGAACCTCAGTAGTAGGACATGATGGAGAGCAGTCAATATCAACAGTATTTCCAAGAAAACCATTTATCACAGCAGATGAAACCACAAATTTGAACCCTCTAATGTGCACCGACTGATAGTCATCACTACTCGGATCATTAAACTCATCAGGCAGATTGACAATAAATTCTTTAATTAACTGAGGATAAAAAGGGCCAACATTCGAGATAGTTTTTTTCAAACCAGCCTTATGGATAAAGTCCATGATACTCATGCAGGATTAGTGTTTGTCAGATATATTTACCTCATTGGCAATTCTCCTCTGCATCACAAACTTCCAGCATTAAACGCTTTCCTCGTGATGAAAAGAAATTCCATCAATAGGAACAGATGGAACATTTGCAGGGATTTTCTTTCTGCCAATTTTTGTGGTAACATTTCTCCTAGCCTGTTGAGTTTTTCTTTTGAGGGTTTAGGACCTTTAGGAGACTCTGGCCTTCCTTCAGAAGATGGTGCAATGGGATCATCAGTAGGACGAGGAATGTCTTCAGGAGGTATCTCAGTCTCGTTAAAAGAAGCACACTGATCATCATTTTGAGAACCATCAGTCTGTTTCTCACGTGTAGTAGTAGCGATTTTAGGAATGTGTGCAGGTACCGCATCCGATTGCGAAGTAGGTAGTTTCAATCGAGAAGGGTGAACAGAGGGAGAATGACCCGAAGGTATAGCTGGTGAGCGTCAAGGGTCTCATCCGAGGTTTCCAATATGAGTAGTTTTTACCATCTAAAACAGGAGGACGAGATGCAGATGGTCCTTCTCTGATTATCTCCATGATCTTTCAACCCACTTTGATACCAAATGAAAAACAGTAAAAGATAATTAAGGACCCTTCAGTTACGACTGCAGCTAATAATATATGTAATAACTGGTGAGATAGTAGAAGAGAATAACACGTGAGACTTTGGTAACCTAGTTCGGCCAATAATGCCTACATCTGGGAAGCTGCGCACAGCTCATATGAGTAATTTTATTGATAGTCACCATAAACATCAAAACATCAATATAGCTTAAGTATACATCTCAATACTATAACTATATGACTTGTGAATCAACATCAGACTCCAGGCTCCCCTTGGAATAAAGAAGACTCCCGTTGACAGCGTTTGATGGTCAGGCTCCCCCTGAATGTATGCGTGACTCAGTCATTAATCAAACTAACCATAGTCTCATTCTGTATATTACTCGTCCTTAAAACTCTACTTTAGGTAGTCATGTTGCTCCAGAAGTTATAAATTACCTTTCGTTTCAGTTGTAGCCGCTTCAATCACCAATCGGAAGATCAGTCTTCGTAATCAGCTCCCAAGCTTTTTTTTCCTATCTTTTTGCACACGTTTCAATCATCTTTAGAGAACATATATAACCCAACCTATATCTTCTAAAAATATAAGATCCCTAAAGAAGAGGAACTTATTTTATATCTTGGAGATAAATAGAGGGATTCCATAAATATAGGAGAATCAAATATTCTTTGATTATCTTCTCTTAAATATATCTTCTCTTTTAATTTAAAAGATATTCTTTTAGACAAAATAAACTTCAACATAATTATATTTTATTATATATTATTACATATTATTATTAGTAGTAGTAGTATTTTTAAAAGAATCCCCCCACGCCTGCCCTTTCCATCTTTTTCATCTCCTTCTTTTCGTAACCTCAGTCGCACGCCCCAACCCCGTTTCCAATCTTTTCCTTTCGAAGCTGTCATCATCGCCAAGGTTCTCCCTCCTCGTCCGATCATTTTCGCCCAAGCCCATTCGTTGTCGTCCCATCCTCGTCCGTACGAACCTCGCTTCGCCGCCCGCCTCAACCTCATTTTCTTCTTTCGCTCAGTTTCTCTTTACAGTCGTGATTGGTCACCATCTCTTCATCCGTGCAAGTTGCCACCGGTCGCCATCTCTTCATCCGCGCGAGCCGCCATCGTTCACTGTCTCTTCATTCGTGCAAGCCACCACCGTTCGTCGTCTCTTTGTTCGTGCAACCGTCCGGCAAGCCGCCACCGATTGTCGTCTCTTCGTCCGTGTAAGCCACCACCGGTCGCCATCTCTTCGTCCGTGCAAGCCGCCATCGATCATCATCTCTTCATCTACGCAAGCTGCCACCAATCGTCGTCTCTTCGTCCACGCAAGCCACCACCGATCGTCGTCTCTTCATCCGCGCAAGCCGCCACCGATTGCAGTCTCTTCGTCCGTGCAAGCCACCATCGATCGCTGTCTCTTCATCTGCACAAGCCGCCATCAATTGCCTTCCTCGTATGCACGTCTAGTTTGTTGTTGTCGTCGAATTTTAGAACTCACTACCCTATACTCGTCATTAGATTAAGTTCGTGCGTAGATTTTGCTCATTGTAAGTCTTGTGGTAAGGACAAATCGTGGATTATTTTGATTGTTATGCTTCAAATCTCTTTTTCGAATTGCAAGTGTTGGATTAATGGGTTGGTTTGTTTGTTGATCCTTGAAGGTTTCGTTGGGTTATAGCGCTCGAATACCTTAAGTTCCAACTAGTTTGATTGAAGTTCAATTCTCCACTACTTTGGTATGTTTCTAGCATTTTATGTTTAGGTGAATTAAACGAGAGACTTTATTGGTTTGATTTTCTTACCTTTATGTTTAAGTTAATTTTCTGGATTTTAGTTGGACTAAGGAACGTAGCTAAACTTCAGGTAAGAGATTTCCTACTACTGGACTCAAATTTGAGATTTAAACGTAGTAAATGATACAAAAATATGTTGTAGAGGCTGCATTAAATTGATGGTTATGTGCTCAAATAGAAGGTAGTAATGATATACTCTTGACTAGTTTTAGACAACATGTTTGTTAAGTGTAGTTTGTTTGCATTGATGGGTCGTGCTGTTGACGGAATATAGATGATGAGGATTTGACTGTTATATGTAACTTAGATATAATGTGGAGTTATGCTTGTTGATGAAGTAGATTTGAATGTTCTGTGTAGTCTATGCATATTGTTGTGTGGTGCTATTGATGGACTACTAAGGGTTTAGGGCCATCATGTGTAGGTTGTATATTTACTGATAGATTGTGTCGCGGACTGAATATAGATGTTATGCATGTTAGAATTTATGTCCTAAAACTCATACTTTGTTATTTGATTCAATAAAATTTATTATTGAATGCTATAATCTTAAAACCAATAAATTAAGATTCCGAGGCTATTTGTCAATACACTTGAACTTTATATAGAGACATAAACATGGATTAAGTTCGAGTTAATAGCCCAAATAGTCTATAGTGTATGAATAAGGTTGGACACCTTATTCTAGAAAAACACTATTGATGCAGCCAGCTCCATAGTTAGTACAAATGATGTAATCCTAAATCGTTCATGTAGAGACATGGGAGTGGGGGGCGTCCTATGTAAATGGTTTGCATAAGACTGGAACCACGAAATAGTCACTTTTAGTTATAACGCCATAAACTATAATATGACTATTTTAATTATAATGACCTAGGTAACTTGATTTTAATCCTGAGCTAACTATGAACTTCTGTTCATTCGGTAGTATCCATAGATCTGCATAGGTGAGAGCTGCTCATCATCGCTGGCCCAATAAGCCTCCCATTTCAGGGATAAGATCGAGTGGATAGCTAGGGATATAGAGTGCAAGATGGAATACACTCCTACCCACTTTTGGGATAGTAGATAGGTTGTTCCCTTAAGGACTGAATCCAAGTCTTGAACAAGGGGCCCTACCTTCTCATTGGCCCGAGAAGAATTCAAGTTTATAGGTTGGACCTTAAACCAATTGTTTAATAGTGGTTTAGTGGGTTTTAAGGAGCAAGATGTAATCTCGAGGGTAAAACGGTATTTTGACCCAACCAAGATTACGAACAACCTGTGGAGGATCAACTTACTCATCATGGTTATATCAGGTGGACAGAAATATATCTATAGTGAGGGGAGTGCAACTAAGAGTCTTTAGTGGAATGACTTTTTAGTTAACGAATGTTGATTAAGCTTGGTCTAAAAGAGTTTAGCCAGTTAATCTCGAATCGTTGGAGCCCATGATCTATAGGTCCATTAGGTTCCCCTACTAGCTCATATGGATTCAACTAAGAATGATACATTGGAATAATTCAAATTGTTCGAATTAGGTAAGGAGAGATAAACCGACTAGTGTATATGATATAAGTCGGTAAATATAAACTTTAAGCTTTATGTTTAAATATGATTTGAATTTTAGAAAAATGAATGCAGATTCATACTCGGGGGGTTGAAATTAGTCAAGACGAATAAAATAGCAAAAAGTCAAAAACGTTGACTTTTGACTAAGAAAGTCAAAGTTTGACTTTGACTTAATTGGTCAAATGACCAAATTTCCCTTTGACTAATATACTTATTAACTAAATGTTAATAGGAAATGTGGCAGCTTATAATGTATTTAGAAGCCACTAATTCCATTAATAGTTAATGGATGAATTAGGTGTTGAGATTTCATGAAATAAATTGCATGCATTTTGCATGTACTTTTTCTATATATAAACTTCCATTTACAGAATGTGAAGATGATGATTCTGATGAAAAATCTCTAAACGATACACCTACCTCCATCGATCTCTATAAACGTTTCCTTCACAAAAACGAGTCTCACAACTCGATTCTTAGTCCTGAGATTAGTAGGTCAACATAGTGGTTGTCCTTCGCTCGTGATCTTTAGGCAGAGAAGAAGTTTTGGAACGAAGTAGAAGTTGAGAACTACAAAAGTAAGTTCATCGTTTACCTTCTATTTTCTTTGTTTAGGTCTATCGTTTAGTTACTGCATGTTAATTTCTAAATCGTTTAGATGCATATAGAGTAAAGCATGATCCTTTTCTTCCGTTGTATGTTTCTCTGATGTTTTCTTTTCCTTCAATGCATAGTTTGTGCTATTGTTTAGACTGAGACGATGTGTAACGACCCAACTTTTCGGACTAAGCTAAGGTCACTACTCAGTGCTAAGACTCGACCACAAAACACAAATTCATAACGGACCGGTTACGATTCATTAAAACGTTAGAAATATTACAAAAAGCAGTTTCGGGCCCTATTTTAAATCACAGTCACAAAAGTTTCAAATAAAATACTCAGGTCATCAATACAAAATCGCAAAACCAAATATTCTAACAAAATACATCAGCGGAAGCATAAAGAAAACAAGACGCGTCCATATGGCCTTCACGCATCCTTCCTGCCTCTCGTCGGTCTGCCCCTCGTTGTACCCTTACCTGAAAAATTAAAGAAGAGAAAAAGGGGTGAGTATAAATATACCCAGTAAGGGACCCACTACCGGGCCCATTAGGGAACAACAGTTAACTTCCTATTCAGGGGTACCCTACATAACAGTCTAGTGGTTCCGTAGAACGCACATATCAGTCTCGTGATCCCGAAGGATACACCTATCAGTCTAGTGATCCCGAGGGATGCACATATCAGTCTAGTGCTCTCGAAGGATGCACATATCAGTCTAGTGCTCCCGAAGGATGCACATATGAGTCTAGTGCTCCCGAAGGATGCACATATCCGTAAGGTACACTACCCCATAGATGAAGCTAACTGTTACCCCTCAGTCCATACTAAACCGTCTACCACAGTCATACCCCATCAACTTCCAATCCACAACGTAGCCCATAACATAACTACAGTATACCGAACATCCGACATCGGTGCCTATCCATACACAATTCCTTACACCCGATGGCACATAAGCTACAACTAACGGTCGCGTTACCTTTACATCAGACAGAGCATCGCAACGATACTTAAAATCAAACTCACATGCATTTATTCAGTACAGTTATTAACGTGTAATCCCCTGTGGATTACTACGTTTCCAGCCTCGATCTGAGGTCCAGTAGTAGGAAAACCCTTACCTGATACTCGGTTATGCCCCTCGATCGAGTCCACGCTCAACGGATCCACCTAAACGAAAACACGAAGGTTTTAATCGATGATACTAGTAGAAGTCATTTTAAATGGTCCTAAGCAACATCCGTTGACTTACCCAAGGAAAGGAAAGCTATCTCCAAACAAGCCTGCCGCGGAACCCGAGAACTTAAACGTCAACTCCTTAATACCTTCAAGGGATGAAAGGTAGGACCAAATCTTATTCCAATATTCAAATTCGAATCGGATGTAGCAACATTAGGAAATTCATCAAAAACAATCCTTATCGAAGACTCACCGTGACCCGAAGTGGAAGAAGGAAGGCTTAGGTGGCTCGGTGAACAGGGAGCTCGGCTTGGCTTGGAGGTGTTCGGCTCGGCTCGCGGCTTGGGTTGGCCAGCTCGAGGCTTGGCTCGGTTTGGATCAGTGCACGGCTCGGCTTACGGCTCGGCTTACGGCTCGGCTCAACTCGGCTTGCGGCTCGGCTCGCGGCTCGGCTCACGGCTCGGCTCGCAGCTCGCTCGATTCGGATTCGTGGCTCGGGTCGGCTTCACTTCGCGGCTCGGGTTTACTCCTTTCTCCTTCCAGCAACGACGGCGACAGAAGGCAGCTCCCCTCGGTGTTCTGTCTGCGTCGGGAACACGAGATGAGAAGGGAGAAGCCGCCGGCGGTGGCAGAGACGAAGAGAGAGAGAGACGTCGGCTGCAGATGGACGGCAGATGGTGGCTGCGGCGAACGAACGGTGGAGCTATGAACCGACGGAGATGGAGACGGGGACAGAGGACGGTGACAGCGGACAGAGACAGAGATGGGACGACGACGGGACGCGAGCGGAAGAGAGAAAGCTGGAGAGACGGCGGCAGCGTTCGCGAGCGGAAGACGATGAAGAAAAAGACGAATTTGAAAGGGGGGGGTAGCGCGCTCCTTAGGGTTTATTTTAAAAAAAATATTATTATTATTATTATTATTATTATATATATATATATATATATATATTAAAACAAAATAAATATATAAAAATAATAATAATAATAATATAAATAATAAAAGAAAATATTAAAAAATAAAAGTAAAATTAATAATACAATTTTTATTAATTAAAATAACATTAATATCACATAATGAATATAATATTCAATAAAAAAAAATAAAGGTTTTAATATTAATTTATAATGATAATAATAAATAATGATAATAAGATGAGTAATATTATATTATTATTTCATCATCTACAAAATTTTAAAATCTCGAAAAATTCACATAAATGCTAAAATTTTACCTCGAAATTCGGGGCGTTACATTCTTCCCTCCTTAGGGAACTTTCGTCCTCAAAAGTTTTATTCCTCGAACAGTTCGGGATAACGGGACCTCATGTCATCTTCTTGCTCCTATGTAGCCTCTTCCACCCGGTGATTCCGCCATAAGACTTTAACCAAAGGGATTTCTTTATTCCTCAACGTTTTCACCTCTCTAGCCAGCACCTCAACGGGTTGTTCAGTATAGCTCAAGTTTTCATCAATCTCTAGTGGCTCGTAATCCACTACATGGGATGGATCTGGCACGTACTTCCTCAACATAGAAACATGAAACACATCATGAACTGTCGAGAGTGATGGTGGCAACGCCAAGCGATAAGCTACAGGGCCAATCCGCTCCAGAATCTCAAACGGCCCAACAAAACGGGGACTCAGCTTTCCCCTCCTTTCAAATCGTAAGACACCTCTCATAGGTGCTACCTTTAAGAACACCTTGTCCCCTACCTCAAACTCAAGATCCTTCCGCCTCACATCTGCATAACTCTTCTGCCTACTCTGAGCGGTATGCATGCGTGATCTAATCTTCTGTATCGCTTCGTTAGTAGACTGAACTAACTCAGGACCCATCAATCTCTGCTCACCCACCTCACCCCAGCAAACCGGGGATCTACAACATTTGCCGTACAAGGCCTCAAATGGTGTCATGCCAATAGTAGCCTGATAACTGTTATTATAAGCAAATTCCATCAAATGCAAGTGGGAGTCCCAGCTACCTGGAAATTCCAATGCACACGCTCGCAACATATCCTCTAAAACTTGGTTCAGACGCTCAGTCTGACCGTCAATCTGTGGATGGAAAGCTGTACTAAAGTCTAACCTCGTGCCCATAGCAGTCTGCAAACCCTTCCAGAATTTGGAAGTGAAACGGGCATCTCTATCAAAAACAATCGACACTGGCACTCCATGTAATCTCACTATCTCCGACAAGTACAGCTGTGCCCACTTACTAGCAGTATAGGTGGATTTACCCGGAACGAAGTGCGCTGATTTGGTAAGTCTGTCCACCACAACCCAAATCACTGTAAAACCCCTCAGAGTTCTCGGCAGCCCTGTAATGAAATCCATGGGCACGTTTTCCCACTTCCATTCCGGTATGCTCAAAGGTTGTAATAAACCCCCTGGTTTCTGCCTTGGTGCCTTAACCTACTGTCACACCAAGCATCTACTAACAAATTCTGCTACCTCCCTCTTCATGTTACGCCACCAATAAACCCGCTTCAGGTCCTGATACATCTTCGTACTACCTGGGTGCATGGAAAATGGGGAACTGTGAGCCTCAGATAATAATTCTGTCTTAACCGCACTATCTGACGGCACACAGAGGCGTCTCTCAAACAAAAGTCCACCATCAGAGGATATGGAGAACTCAACCGCTTGCCCTGCCTCTACTAGGCCACGTTTCTCAACCAAATAAGGATCGTTACTCTGAGCATCAATGATCCTTTGCCTCAAAGTCGGCTGTACCGTCAACTGGGCTAACTGTATAGTGACTGCCCCCACTGACACTGCAATCTCAGCCCGCTCCAGATCTCGATGCAATGGGGACTGTCGGGTAATAAGTGCTGCGGAATGTGATACCTTTCTACTAAGAGCATCAGCTACCACATTTGCCTTGCCTGGATGATACAGTATCTCACAATCGTAATCCTTCACTAACTCAAGCCATCTTCGTTGTCTCATATTCAATTCCTTCTGAGTAAAGGAGTATTTCAAGCTCTTATGATCCATGAAGATCTGTATCTTTTCACCATATAAGTAATGCCTCCATATTTTCAAAGCAAAAACCACTGCTGCCAACTCTGAATCATGTGTAGGGTAGTTCTGCTCATGACTCTTCAACTGACGAGAAGCATAAGCGACCACCTTACCCTGTTGCATCAAAACACAACCCAAACCCTTCTTGGAAGCATCACTATAAATCACAAAACTGCCGGAACCATCAGGTACAGTAAGAACCGGTGCGGTAACTAGCTTCTGTTTAAGGTTCTGGAAACTGTCTTCACATGCCTTGCTCCAAACAAAAGGAGCTCTCTTCCTGGTCAACTGAGTAAGAGGAGTAGCTATACGAGAAAAGTTCTCCACAAACCGTCGATAATAACCTGCTAAACCCAGAAAGCTACGAACCTCACTGACTGTGGAAGGTCGGGTCGAACCGGTAACTGCCTCTATCTTAGCTGGATCCACAGAGACTCCAGCCTTAGAAACCACGTGGCCCAGAAAGGACACCGGCTTCAGCCAAAACTCGCATTTCGAGAACTTTGCATACAACTTATTATCCCGAAGTGTTTGCAAAACTATACGTAAATGCTCCTCATGTTCGGCCTCCGTCTTGAAGTATATCAAGATATCATCAATAAACACGATCACAAAAGTATCTAGGAACTCCCTAAACACTCTGTTCATCAAGTCCATAAACACTGCCGGAGCATTCGTCAAACCAAAAGACATCACAATAAACTCGTAGTGTCCATACCTGGAACGAAATGCTGTCTTCGGTACATCACCATCCTTAATCCTCAGCTGATGGTATCCCAACCGAAGATCAATCTTAGAGAACACTGTGGCTCCATGTAACTGGTCAAATAGATCGTCGATCCTAGGCAAGGGATATTTGTTCTTAACGGTTACCTTGTTCAACTCCCTATAGTCAATGCATAGACGCATCGATCCATCCTTCTTCTTAACAAATAAAACTGGCGCACCCCAAGGTGACACGCTCGGTCGAATGAATCCCTTATCAAGCAACTCTTGTAACTGCACCTTCAGTTCTTTCAGCTCTGCGGGGGCCATTCTGTAAGGGGCTCTGGATATAGGAACCGTGCCCGGCTCCAACTCTATGGCAAACTCAACCTCTCTGTGAGGAGGTAACCCTGGAAGTTCTTCAGGAAAGACATCCGGATAGTCCCTCACCACCGGTTCTGATGACAGGGATACATCGACCTCTCTAGTATCCACCACGCTCGCTAAGATACCCCAAGTACCTTGACTGAGCAGTTTACTGGCCCTGATGGCTGAGATTACCTGAGGCAAGGACCTTGACCCTTCTCCCTTAAATTTAAAACTGGCCATCGAGGGAGGGTTAAACGCTACCTCCTTATGGGAACAATCTATGCTGGCGTGGTTAGCGGCCAACCAATCCATACCCAGGACTACATCAAAGTCGAGCATGTCCAGGACTAACAGCGTTACTTCAATCACATGGCCTGCTATCTCAATCTGGCATGCTTTCACCTTTTCCTTCGACAACATACACTCCCTGGAAGGAGTAGATACTGATAGAACATGGTGTAAGGGCTCTACCTCTAAGCGGGCATGCAACACAAATGCGGAAGAGATAAAAGAATGTGACGATCCCGAATCAAACAAAACTAAGGCGTAATGCCCCAATACTGGAAGCGTACCTGTCACCACCGTGCCTGCCCTCTCAGCCTCAGTCTTGTTGGTAGCAAAGACTCTACCCTGATGTGGAGCACCTGCTCCCTGATTCTGCGCGTTTCCCGTAAGTCTCATCGGGCATCTGTCAGCTGTATGCCCCTCTTGCCTACACTTAAAGCAAGTCCTGGTTCCAAATAAACAACGGCCCAAATGGTGCTTCCCACAAGTGGCACACAATGGCTTCCCCCTGGCAGCTTCCCCTGCCTCAAAAGGTTTCTGCTGGAAGCGGCGAAACTCACCACCTGGTCTGAAGTTCCGCTGCGGCACTGGAATAGGCTGCTGCTCAGCCTTCCTTTTCTGTCCCGAGGTCGAACCTCTACCTGCGACCTTCGACGAGTTAGCCCTCTCCTGTAAACTGAGGTCCACTGCCAGGCGCAGTGCATCGGCATGTGTAGCGGGTCGGAAAGCTCGAACCAAACCCTGAATGTCCAGTCGGAGGCCTCTAACAAACTTATCAGCTCTGGCCGCCTCGGTCGCTATCATCTCGGGAGCGAAGCAGGATAACATGTCAAACTCCGCATCATACTGCTCCACTGTCATGTCACCCTGCTCTAAGTTCAGGAACTCCTGCCGCTTGGCATCTCTCAAACTAGTAGAGAAGAATTTCACATAGAAACTCTCCTTGAACTGTTGCCACGTGATCTGACTCACATCACCACCTAGCATTCTCTCTGTAGTCTCCCACCATGCAGTACCTCTGTCTGTCAACATGAAAACAGCACACTGAACTTTCTGATCCTCAGGGCACTTCATGTATCGGAATATGGTCTCCAAAGACGATAACCACAGCTGAGCCCTCGTGGGGTCCTCCAAAGACCCATCGAATGTCGTGGGATTATACTTCCTGAAATCCCTCAGGTGCTTGGCCTCTACTGACAACTGATCCGGCACAACCCGGGGCGCAACTGGTACTGGAGCCGGAGCTGGAGCAGGAGCTGGTGCTGGAGCTGGCGGGGCAGGCTGCTGCTGCTCCCGCATCTGCATAATCAAATCCCTGAACCTCTGCTCCATGGCAGCTAGGTCCGCATGAGTAACTAGCGCAGCCGGGTCAGTGGCTTGGGCTACAGGCTGCACCTCAGGTTGAACACGTCCTGCTCCCCTCCCTCGGCCTCCTCGGCCACCCCTACGTGCACCCCTCCTTGGCGGCATTTCCCCTAACAACCACCAATGATCCCTTTAGTCATAAGTGATAATTTACTTCGCAGTTTAATTTAGGTAAGGTAATGCATATAGAGTTATACATATAATTTCATGAGAGAGTACCTGACGAGTGGCAAGGATCGTTTTAGCTATAAGGACACAAAACACAGACTCACATCATAAGTCAGTCTACAGAACCTAAAACTTAGGCTCTGATACCAACTATAACGACCCAACTTTTCGGACTAAGCTAAGGTCACTACTCAGTGCTAAGACTCGACCACAAAACACAAAATTCATAACGGACCGGTTACGATTCATTAAAATGTTAGAAATATTACAAAAAGCAGTTTCGGGCCCTATTTTAAATCACAGTCACAAAAGTTTCAAATAAAATACTCAGGTCATCAATACAAAATCGCAAAACCAAATATTCTAACAAAATACATCAGCGGAAGCATAAAGAAAACCAGACGCGTCCATATGGCCTTCACGCATCCTTCCTGCCTCTCGTCGGTCTGCCCTCGTTGTACCCTTACCTGAAAAATTAAAGAAGAGAAAAGGGGTGAGTATAAATATACCCAGTAAGGGACCCACTACCGGGCCCATTAGGGAACAACAGTTAACTTCCTATTCAGGGGTACCCTACATAACAGTCTAGTGGTTCCGTAGAACGCACATATCAGTCTCGTGATCCCGAAGGATACACCTATCAGTCTAGTGATCCCGAGGGATGCACATATCAGTCTAGTGCTCTCGAAGGATGCACATATCAGTCTAGTGCTCCCGAAGGATGCACATATGAGTCTAGTGCTCCCGAAGGATGCACATATCCGTAAGGTACACTACCCCATAGATGAAGCTAACCGTTACCCCTCAGTCCATACTAAACCGTCTACCACAGTCATACCCCATCAACTTCCAATCCACAACGTAGCCCATAACATAACTACAGTATACCGAACATCCGACATCGGTGCCTATCCGTACACAATTCCTTAGACCCGATGGCACACAAGCTACAACTAACGGTCGCGTTACCTTTACATCAGACAGAGCATAGCAACGATACTTAAAATCAAACTCACATGCATTTATTCAGTACAATTATTAACGTGTAATCCCCTGTGGATTACTACGTTTCCAACCTCGATTCGAGGTCCAGTAGTAGGAAAACCCTTACCTAATACTCGGTTATGCCCCTCGATCGAGTCCACGCTCAACGGATCCACCTAAACGAAAACACGAAGGTTTTAATCGATGATACTAGTAGAAGTCATTTTAAATGGTCCTAAGCAACATCCGTTGACTTACCCAAGGAAAGGAAAGCTATCTCCAAACAAGCCTGCCGCGGAACCTGAGAACTTAAACATCAACTCCTTAATACCTTCAAGGAATGAAAGGTAGGACCAAATCTTATTCCAATATTCAAATTCGAATCGGATGTAGCAACATTAGGAAATTCATCAAAAACAATCCTTACCGAAGACTCACCGTGACCCGAAGTGGAGGAAGGAAGGCTTAGGTAGCTCGGTGAACAGGGAGCTCGGCTTGGCTTGGAGGTGTTCGGCTCGGCTCGACTCGGCTCGCGGCTTGGGTTGGCTAGCTCGCGGCTTGGCTCGGCTTGGATCAGTTCACGGCTCGGCTTACGGCTCGGCTCAACTCGGATTACGGCTCGGCTCAACTCGGCTTGCGGCTCGGCTCGCGGCTCGGCTCAACTCGGCTTGCGGCTCAGCTCGCGGCTCGGCTCAACTTGACTTGCGGCTCGACTCGCGGCTCGGCTCACGGCTCGGCTCGCGGCTCGCTCGATTCGGATTCGTGGCTCGGGTCGGCTTCACTTCGCGGCTCGGGTTTACTCCTTTCTCCTTCCGGCAACGACGGCGACAGAAGGCAGCTCCCCTCGGTGTTCTGTCTGCGTCGGGAACACGAGATGAGAAGGGAGAAGCCGCCGGCGGTGGCAAAGACGAAGAGAGAGAGAGACGTCGGCTGCAGATGGACGACAGACGGCGCAACGCGCGGATGGTGGCTGCGGCGAACGAACGGTGGAGCTATGAACCGACGGAGATGGAGACGGGGACAGAGGACGGTGACAGCTGACGGAGACAGAGATGGGACGACAACGGGACGCGAGCGAAAGAGAGAAAGCTGGAGAGACGGCGGCGGCGTTCTCGAGCGGAAGACGATGAAGAAGAAGACGAATTTGAAAGAGGGGGGGGTAGCGCGCTCCTTAGGGTTTATTTTAAAAAAAATATGATTATTATATATATATATATATATTAAAACAAAATAAATATATAAAAATAATAATAATAATAATAATATAAATAATAAAAGAAAATATTTAAAAATAAAAATAAAATTAATAATACAATTTTTTAATATTAATTAATTAAAATAACATTAATATCACATAATGAATATAATATTCAATAATAAAAAAATAAAGGTTTTAATATTAATTTATAATGATAATAATAAATAATGATAATAAGATGAGTAATATTATATTATTATTTCATCATCTACAAAATTTTAAAATCCCGAAAAATTCACATAAATGCTAAAATTTTACCTCGAAATTCAGGGCGTTACACGATGTGATTTCCAGGTGTAATTACATAGTGATGATTTGATTTGTTGACTGGATTTAGGTAGGGTGACTGTATTGTGTGGATTGGATATATGTGTAGTGACAGATGATACTATCGACTGAACCTAGACTGTCTGATTGATTATGCTTAGAGACTAGGCTGTTAGTTTGAGCTATATTGTGATGTGACTGTTGTAGACTATTTAAAATGAACTAAAGGGTAATTGTCCCACCCCCTCCCGGACTACCTGCTACCTTAGACCGAAAGATGGCGTGAAGCCGACGAACAACGCTTTTCTGTACCTGTATCTGTTGACTCTGCTTAAAACTTTCATGTGATGAACTTGCCAATCTAGTATATAAACTATTGTACATGCCACAAAACACAGCGGATCCTAGGCTAGTCAAACACAGCTAGTCAAACACATACATGAAGTGTACCTCAAAATTTACCGATTTCACGAGTAAACCTAAAGACACCTTAATCAAAATATAACCAACAAAATTTACACAACTACAGCTCCTAAAGCTTATACAAACTGTGGAGTATCTATAACATACAAGGGTGTGAATACATCACAACACAACAGACTTTATGCCAAACTCAAAACACGTACTGGCAATCGATAATGAAGCTTCCGCAGACTAAGGAAGTCTATCAGGCACCGGGAAGTCGATCTCTACCTGGAAAATAGGTAAAACATTTTGGAAAGGGTGAGCTATGAAGCTCAGTGAGTGACTCAGTTTAAAACTATGAATTTAAAGATAAGAGCACGTGAAAACTTTACACATATAAATCTGTTTATACAAGTCATAAATGTAAATGTGTAATAGTAAGAATAACTTCCTTAAATACTCAGCATGTTCATCATTGAAATCTAGCAAGGCATATCAAGTATATCGAAGCATTTTAACTAACATGACGAATCTACGTTGTGTAGGGTACACCTAGTACAACAACGTTTACAAGCACTACGATGTAGTGGGGCCCGCCCAGCACTCATGACAGCATCGTTGTTACGGAGTACACTCAACGTCAACAACGAAATCTAACCAGTGTGCACACGGTAATCTCTAGCCTCAGGCTCAAGATCTCAGTCATGTAGTTAATGAAAATTTCATAAATCATCATAAAATATTAAAACATGCCTGCTTATAAATTTTACACAAAGCTCGGACTTTACTCAGCTCTTTCGTGGAAAATTGTAGTTCTTAAAACAAAACTTCATACTAATTCATGCTTTGCTTAAAATATTGTGGTTTAAATACTTTCCAAACATTTAATATCTACGTGCTAGCATAAATTTCTTTAAGAAATCTAGTCTCCAAATGTATACTTGAAAATAGTCATGAAATTCAAATACCTTTCATGGCTTCGTAAATAAACATTTATCGCATTCAATCATAATAACAGTTATGGAAAATATTTCAAAGTTGGTTTTGTCACTCCCAGTCTTGGGCTAGATCCTTGGTCTATAAGCTCAGTTTAATTCTTCTCGGCCTGCCAACAACCCAACCGAGTATTAAAACCCTAAACATTCTTGTTTCCTAAAGATATACATAACATGTCACACCAAAGATGACGCTCACGAAAACAAAGCTTAAAAAATAAAATCCTATTTCAACAATTCTCTAAAATTTCCAGATTTCTAACATAAACTTCAAAGGACTATAACTTTCTCAATACTTAACCAAAATGAGTGTTCTTTATATCAAACTCTTCATTTTGAGATCCTCTAAAACTTACCTGAAGACATATAAATCTGATTCCCCGTGCATAAACACATATAACCCATAAAACAGAACCACTTCCAGAATCGCGCGCACACGACCTCTTTAACTTGTTCCTACAATTTAACCAATTTTTAGTCGTTTTTGGTTTACAATTTCTTCATGAAAGTTTTAGTAAATTGAATAAGCTTTCCAACCATACCAAATAGAGATTCTAACTCCACCGATACACTCTGAAATATAAGAAAAACCAGAGACCTCCTGATTTCGAGTGAAAACCAACTGCCCTGTTTTCTTCATCAAAAAGCACCAAATGAATATCCAAATTTGTTCCAACGTTCTTCATAAAGTTTGTTTAAAAATGAGTTAACTTTCAGTAAATGTAAAGCTCACCTCTTAATTCCTTTTGAAGAGTTCAAACCGAATTAAAAACCAGTGATGTGCAGAATGAACTAAAATTCAGCCATTGATACACTTTGCTTGAGTTCTCCTCCTCTTCTTCAACCTAAAAATTCTAGTAAAATTTCTCTTCTTCTTCCAAACTCTCTCTTAGAAGTTCTCTGCAAATTGAAGAAGGAAAAAGAAAAAAAAATAAAGGGAACTTGGATGTCTTCAAAATCTTGGCGGTGAAGGGAAGAGAAGAAGAAGAAGAAAAGAGAAAATGAAATTTTCTTCTCCTTTTCTTCTTTTTGTCCTTTCTTTTCTTTCTTTTCTTTAATTAATTTAATAAAACTATTTAATATATAAATATATATATTTATATTTACACTTAATTTCCATTTTCTTTTTCTTTTTTTTTCCACATTTAAAGAAATTAAACCAAGAAAATATCGGGCTTACAGTAATTGTTAGCTTTATCTATGGGTTAGTGTACCTTGCAGGCACGGTGTCTTACGGGATCACTACATGTTGTGTATCCGACGGGAATCACTATATTGATATGTGTATCCGACGGGATCACTAGACTGATATGTGTATATGATGGGATCACTAGATTGATTGATGTGTGTGTCCTATGGGACCACTAGACTGTTATGTACAAGGTACCCCTTAATAGGAAGCTAATTGTTATTACCCTAACGGGATTAGTAGTGAGTCTCTTACTGAGTATATTTTATACTCATCCTTTTATGTTTAACTTTTTTAGTTAAAGGTAATGTACGAGGTAGACTGACGAGGGGCAAGAAGGATGTGTGAAGGCCATATGGAAATGTCTTGTTTTAATGCTTCTGCTCAATGTCTTTGTTGTTTTCGTTTTGAGAATTTTAATTTGAGTTCTGGCTAGAACATTTGTTTGTTTGTTTTGTTTGAAATTTCATAGACTATGTTTTGCAACTTTTGAAATTGATTTGAAATAGGGCTCGAAGACGATTTTATTACATCTTGAAGTTTTTAATGAATTTTGAACAGGGTCTTTGTTGAGGTTTTTATGTTGGATATCGTGTCTTAGCAGTAAGTAATGACCTCAGCTTAGATTAAAAAGTTGGGTCGTTACAAATATTTAGTATTTGCAATCAATTTTATTTCTTAAAACAATAGAATTATGTGATCTAAACAAAAGGTAGAGTACTTAAAGAAAAAATGCACCCATAAACATAACATAACAACAAGAAGATATAATTAACATCCTAGCTAACCTTCTTTGAACCAACAAAGTTGAAGATCAAAGAAAACAAATAATCCTTAATTCGCACTTTTTCTTCAACATTTTGGAGGCTACATGATGATGTTTAGATCACGGCGAGACAAAACATAGTTGAATGTAGAAGTGAAGTTGGCAAGTGTATATTCGAAGGCATTGCAATTTCAGGACGATGTGATTGTTGGAAATACAATCGACAACAAACCAGTTGTAGGAGACTTTCATCATCTTCATTTCATATGACTAGTTTAAACCATAAGATCTTGAAAGCCAAATTTAAGTATCATCGATCCTAGAACATAATTATTGAAAATGATGTTCTGAGAAGAAACAAAAGCACAAAATATGTGTACGAGTGACCAAGATCGATAACTGGAGAGAGTAACCAAGGTCAATGAGCTTGAGTTTGCAAGATCATCAAAAGTCAGACATGTTATTTAAGAAATGGTTGTTGAACCAACGATAAAAAACCTGAGATTGAGAAGGAGAAAAAGAGATCGGGGGAAGGTGAGGGGGCTAAGTTGGAAATATGAGATTTAGATTTCTTTTTGTTGGTATCTTATTTTTTTAGATTGCTAAATAATAATAATAATAACCATGATAATGATGATGAATAATAATAATATTATCATCAATAATATATATATATATATATATATAAATAAAATGGGGAGAGGAGAAAAGTAAGGAAGATTTTATTTATTGTGATTAATTCGAAAATTAGTTAGATAAAATTTAATTCGATAATAAAACATAAATTCAAATAAAATTGGAGGGAGAATTTGCCATATTCCCATATTCCACAAGTTAAAATCATCCTACCTGATTCAATTGACAATAAGGCCCATGAACTAAATATCCTAAAGACTTTAGATGGGCCAGCCTACATCTTTAGGCCCACTTTCTAAACTGGGGAATAGTGAATATTTTGCTTTGACTTGAAGAATAGCAAACTAATAATGTTTATTTTGGAAAAATAGAAATGGTAAAAATGAAAAAAAAAAAATGAATAATAGATTGTTACCAAAAGGATTTAAATGACCATGCTCTAATAAAAATCACACATTATAAAATTGTTGAAATGTAGAGTTGGATGAGTTATAAAACCCAACAAAAAAGATAATAATGATACTGTGAACTTTTATTCCATTTACTATAAAAAAACAACCTTATTTGTTGTAAAAATTTGAGAAAGTAGACAGAATATTTGATTATAAAAAATAAAAATTTTGTTATTAATTTGAATTTTAGTTAACTAGTCCAAACCATTAGATTAGATGAATGAGAAAAATTCTTTTGATATTTTAGAGAAAAGAAACTCAATCTAATAAAATGTGTTTAAAATATTAAAATAACAAATAAATATTTATTGTTTTACAAAGTTTATTAATCGAATATTTTAATATTTTTGGAAAACAATTCAATAAAAGTTATTAGTGATAAATCCAAGTTTAAAATAATAAAAATGAATAAGGTATTTCGAAAATTTTATTAAACCTATATATTTTCGAACTTCTTAGTAAAAATATATAATAAGGATTATTTAAATATATATTTTTGAAATTTTAGAAAATAAATATATAAGAGAAAAAGATTTAGGACATGATTTTTGAAAATCTAATATATACATTTATCAAGAATAAATAAATCAAAACGAAAATTATATTTAATATCGATTCCAAGATTCCTATATTAGATCTGTTGTGATTCGTCCTTAAATCTCGATTTAGTCAATGATATAATCCCAGTTCACAAAATCAACCACTTTATTAATATCCACTTTGTAAAACCAAGACAAAATTGAAAATACACTATGTAGGAAAGATGATGTACCCAACAACCAAAGGCAAAAATAGGATATCAATGAAGTTAATGCACCTATCACAAATTTGCTAAAAATCTTATTGTCGTTGATTTTTGTTATGTTTTCAAATGCCACCTCCATTTTTGCCATTCCTACAAAGTTGTTTTTCTCACTTATCCACAATCCAACCACCCAATTGAAATAAACAATACCTAGTGGAAATTCACACTTTTTTAAAGAAAATAGGCATAAAAAAAAGCTGACTACACTCCAACGAGTCTCATCACTAACACTAGGCGATAACCAAACAAGTATTTCAAAAGATTTTCATCGAACTAAAAGATAGGAAAGAGATCTACAAATCACACCAAAAAATTACGGAAAATAGACGAACCACACGTACAAGAAGATGTGTTACCTCACAGAAAATAAGTTTAATTTATTTTTGAAACAATAAATTAAATTGCATTCTTGGTTAATAAAGTTGAAGAAAATTACTGGTCACACATTATTGCCAAATACATGTTAAAACTTAGAAGAATTTATACAAAATTTTAAAATCAACTTCGTTAAATTTTGTCAAAAGAGTATAGTTAAATAAACATAAATTATGTACCGTCGCTTAACTTTATCACCATCTTTGTATAATATGTATGAAAAAAACTATTTAATTTTTAATAAGTAAGTGGGTGATTACTTTTGTTTATAAGATATTCAACTTCATTTATTTTATTACTTTTTTTTACTTTATAAAACTTTGAACTTAATTATTTTTTTAGTTTTTTTCAATTTTTTTCTTCTTTCTTCGACATCTTCTAGTAGCTTATGAAGTAAGTTTTTGTTTATTTATTTTCTTTGTAAGTTTGTTATTTTATTTATATAAATTCATTCTAATATTTAAAATTATTCTTATTTTTTGTTTTAGTTCTTAAAATTTCTACATCAACTTCTTCTTTACATCTTCTTCAACTTTATCCTTTCATTCATGAGGTAAGTTTTATAATTTATTTTCTTCTCTATTTAAATTTGTTATTTTATTTTTATACATTTGATTTTCATATCTTAAATTATTTTTATTTTTTTATTAAATTATTTATTTTATACCTATTTTATTAATTTTTGAAATAATTTATAGATATTAAAGTAATTTTAGAATCGCTGATAAATTATTTTAACTTAATGATCCGTCAATAAATTTTCGAATTTGCAATAAATTAAAATTTTTAAAATATTTTTTAAATGATGGAAATACTTGAAAATAAAAAGAAAACAGAGATTAATGAAGAGAGACAATTAGAACAACAAATGCATAAGAAGAAAAATATTTAGAACAAAGTCTTACCATTTTTTTAATATTTCAGTTTTTTTTCTATCTTTCTTCTCCTTCTAGCTGCAATTTTAGATTTTTTTTTATGATTTTTTGGTTTGTATGTATGTGTATCTTGAATCCAAACCATCTTTTTTTTTGTGATGTTTTTGTTATATTTTTTAAAAGGAAGAAAGAACGAAAATAATACTACGGAGCAAATGTTTTAATTCGAACAAAAAGGAAGAAGAAGAAAAAGTTATTGAATTTCGTTGAATGAATTGTAGTTCGAAGCTTTCATCCATGGCGAAGAGACGGCACCTGATACCTTCTTTTTTCTTCCTCCTCCTCATCTTCCTTACAGTTCTTGGAGTGATCGTTCCAGTCTTTGCTCTTCTTCCTTCATTACATTCTCACTCCCAAGGTCTCTTCCGCCATCACCATGATCGTTCCAACTTCAACAAGGTTCCTCGACTTTCCTTTTGCGTCTCATTAATGTCTAACTCATTACTCAATTGCTGTCTCGATGTTACCCCATTTTCTTTCATAGCAATTCTTCATCTTTAGAGTGCTTGATTAATGTTTCATTTCATAGCAGTTCTTTGAGCTGTAATTCACTTCATCTTGGTAAATAGCACCTCTTAATCGTTTTCGCGCTTTTTAAGTTCTTGGATTTGGGTAGTAGTTTAATACTGAACTTGAATCGGGTTCGTATAGCATATATCATGTTCTATTCGGATTAGAGGAAGTCAAGACTACATTTCCAGGTTTTTGGATTTAGATAATTTACAGGTGTTTTGAGTCCTTGAAGTCAGTAGAAGTAAGTGTTCATTAATCTTTTGGAATTCTTTCCTCGAATTTGGATCGTCAGTCTGCCACTTTACACTTTCAGCAACCAATCTGAAATAAGCTGGGCTGTGAATTTTACCATGAAGGAAGCCACTTCGGGGTTGTTTGGGAGGCTAGGATGTAAACGGAATTACTGAGAATCTAACGGGTGTTGGAATAAGTTTTGAAGTTGAGGGTGGAAACAAAATGAGATCGTGAAGCGTAAAAAAGGTGGGAAAGAGGATTGAGTTGAAAACTATGAGAAGGAAAGGAGTTTATTATTACAAACCGGGTCCGAAATACTCAATCTAAACATGAGTTTGGAATTAAAACCCATCACAAACCCATTCTGTTCAATGCTCCCAAATATGCCCATAATATGAGGATGGCATTTCCTCTTGAATTATATCTGGTAGGGAATTTTCTCGAAGTTTCCTCCTAATTTTTCATTTTTTATCTCCTTGACTGCAATCCCAGTTAACTTTCCCTCCTAGTTTCTCAAACTGGAACCATACTCTGTCAAGTCTTCTAAACCAAAAACTCCCTCTCAAGTTTGAGTTATTTGCAGTTCGTTTAGAAAATAATGATAAAAAATAAAAATTCAGACAAGCTTTAATGGAATAACTACTTACTGATAGTGAGACAACGAGGCTTTCAACAAGAAATCAGTTAGCATTTAAATAGTAAACATTAAAATTATGTTCTCTGTTCTTCTAATTAGATGAGTTTGATTCCACTAACAGAAACAATTTTCTCTTCATCAGTTTTTAACTCTATTAAATAGAACACAAATAACTATTGAATATGTTTATTCTTTGTTTGCACTAATAAAGGTCTTGGCCTTCTCTTGTAAACGGTGTGGCATAGCCTCATCTTTGACCTTCATGTTTACATTTTAAGATGCAGCCGGCATTCCACAATTCTCAAGCAGTTGGATGGTTTGTACTTTATACCAGGTTCATACTAGAAAGTTTGAGATTGATGATGACATGTTCTGGAAAGATGGTAAACCATTTCAGATTATTGGTGGTGACCTGCATTATTTCAGAACTCTTCCTGAGGTATTTATTATGCACTTATTTCCTTTCATGGTTATAAAGTAATAATACATCATGGATGGAAATGCTCTCAGCGATTGGCACTCCTCTATGAATTTCCTTTGGCTTATTACTTCATCTTTAAAGTGTCATTCTTCGTCTTTCGGTTCAGTTCAGACTAGTCAGAAATGGATTTTGATACAATACTTTGGAGCAGGTCAACGAAGTTTCTGGGCAGAAATAAGGTTTTGATTCTTCAAATATGTTTAGCAAAACTGTTGACTTCCTTCCACTAACTTGCCCTTAATAACTTTCAAGTTACACTTACAGTCACCATGCTGAGAAAATTAGTTGACGCTCCCATTCAACCTTTTCACCACTTTTCATTTATCTTAGAGAAATTAATTGAAAGTAGTAATTGGTGCATATCCTCAAGCATCAAGTTGTTGACTGGAAGATCCGTGACTTCAAAGTTTGTTTTTTTTTCTTGCATATGACCTTTTATCATGTGAAATTATGTCACGCTTGCAGTACTGGGAAGATAGACTGCTTAGAGCAAAGGCATTGGGATTAAACACGATCCAAACTTACATTCCCTGGAATCTGCATGAGCCAAAACCTGGAAATTTCACATTTAATGGGATTGCAAACATAGTGTCGTTTATCCAACTCTGTCAGAAGCTAGATTTTCTAGTTTTGCTCCGGCCAGGGCCTTATATATGTGCAGGTAGACTCTCATTGGCATTAATTTTAATTCAAACAATTCAGAATCTTATTTTGATTTAGAACCAGCATCTTTTCTTTCTTATGACACCAGAGTCTTCTTTCAATATTTCGGGAGATTCATTTGACCTATTTTATCATTATCAGCAGCAGTGCCCGTAGATCCTTGGCCATTTTGACTTCTGCTATAGATGTTCCTGTGTGCCTGCACACTGATTTTAATAAGAAAATGAGATTGGTTTGGTGACAACTACTTTGTAGTGAGACTAAAAGATTTTCAAATCACCCAATACTCTTTATGGTTAGAATTGATTCCATTCTCTAACTGATTCTTTATTCGAAAACTCACGAGATATATAAATCTAAGTATGATCAAAAGGTTTTTCAATCCATGGCAGCATGTTTGAACTGAAAGGGTATGTTATTGTTATATAAAATCAAAGACAACGTACGTCGAATAGCTTTTCAATCCATGACACCTTGTTTGGATTAAAAGGGCTTGATCCCATTACATCAAATCTTGGATAATCTTGAAATTTTTTGAAACTCTTGGTTTAGCATACAATTATAAGTCTGTTTGGTTTGGTCTGCAGTCACTTAATTGGTTAAGAGAATCTATTCATTGAAAGGTCTGTTTTCATGACCTGACCATTAGTAATGATGATACGATTTCGATGTTGATAATAAATGTTTAGTTGAGAACTCGGAGCCATTAAAAAAACGAAAAAAGGAGGGGAAAAAATGGACATGTAATTGAAAAAGATTCTTATTGTTATTTGCTGCAGAGTGGGACCTTGGGGGTTTTCCTGCTTGGTTGCTTAGCAAAATACCAGCTTCTAGGCTAAGATCCTCAGATCCTGGTTACCTCCAATGGGTATGTGTTCTTTATTATAAGCTTCCAAGTAAGTTAAGAACAGTGTAGTAGTTCATCCCTTGACTCTGGGATAAATATTAAATTCAGATAAGTCAGTCTTATGCGTGTAATGTGACATTTTTTCATGTTATTACTTGATACACTACTGTTTTTATGAGAAACTTTAGTTCTTATGATTTGATTGGAAAAGATGTTTGAGTGCGGAAAATTTTAGGGAAACAATTCTACTGACTATATATCAGGTTCATGCACTTGCTTGTTGAGTTAAAATGTGTAGTGTGACCTTCTATTACCCTATCATTAACTTTTTCTGGTTCATTAATGAATTTCTCTTCCAATTGTATAATTGTATTCACGCTTTGGTTCTTTCTGTAATAACATATTACCTTCTCTTGATTTCAAATTTTCTTTCACATTTGTCTATAACTTCAATAATAAAATAAGTGAGTCGTTAATGGAAATGGTTACCGCATATACATTCCATGATTCATATGTTTTTATTTATTTATTTTTACTTTGAGATGGAGAAGTTTGAGTAACGAAGTATAATATGTAGTTTATACATGGTTACCCACCCATGCTCACGCTCTTATCTTGTACATTGTCTACTTCTGCAAACAAATTCTTTTATTGTGTGATAGTTTCTTATATGAGCCGACTTTCTTTTATTAAGAACTGTGAAATTGAAGCCCATCCTTTCAGCTGCCCGAGTCCTTAACTTATAAAAGATGTATCTTATGTTTTAGGTTTGCTTGGTGTATATGTTTTGACCTATTATTTCCTCTTGATTAACCCAACGGGTTCAAGATCTACCTTTTTCTTAACTTGGTATGACTGATTATAGGTTGAACGATGGTGGGGGGTTATTCTTCCAAAAGTAGCTCCCCTTCTTTACAATAATGGAGGCCCTATAATAATGGTCCAGGTATGTAAAATTATTATTTTTTGCATCTTCTAAGAGTATATAAATTGGACTTATTCTTTGTGCATTGTTTGTCAAAAACTTTTTAGGCTTCCTACAATACTGGAAACGTTCTTAATTTTTTTAGGTGTCCTTTAAGTAGTCTCTTGGTCCACTTTCACTCTTCATGGGCCACATTCTATTTCCCGTCACTGAAAAGGAAAAATAAAAGGAAAGGAAGTCAAGGTTTTATTTACTAATCCCTCTTGTATGGTCATGCTTTAGTACAGGTGATGTAGGGTATTATTATTTATTACTTCTAAATACTTCTAGATCTACTTAGCAGTCTTGTTAACACAGCATGACTGACTATTGTGGTTTTATTTGTACTCAAGAGAATGGTAATGGAAAGATGACGTGGAAAATGTTAAAACTCATATTTGGGAAAGGATATATTATATGCAGTTATGTGGTGAAGCATTAATGTATGTGCCACCTTGAAGCAGATAGTTACAATTCTTTTCGACATAACTTACTGTTTTATTGCTACTTTTTCATTACTTGTTTAATGGTTAATGACTTGAAAATTTTTCGGATGAGATAGGATTCCTAAATTAGAAAACCATCAAATTTGTTGGTCCATAGTCTTCTACCTTGTCCGGTTCAAATGATAATATTGTTTTCCATTTTGAACATCCTATGGTTGTAAACACTGCGCTTAGAGCCCCTGAGGGACTGTTTTGACAGATTGAAAATGAATTTGGTTCATATGGAGACGATCAAGCTTACCTTCACCATTTGGTTGCGTTGGCAAGAGGTTACCTTGGGGATGAAATAATATTGTGAGCAGTTCTACTTATTCAAACTTACGTTCATTGTTAAAAATAATGTTTTCAGCTAAATGACATGAAATAACAATTATACATGCTCTCTTTGTGGCCGAACAACTTTACAATATTCATCTTCATAATGCTTCTCGTGGCTATAGAATTTAATTTACAAACTATAATCTATTGAAAGACCTGAATGGAATGATTTTTTAAGTGCATATTTATTTTTTGGACAAATTGCAAAAACCACCCCTAAAGTATGGTTGTAGTTGCAATGACACCCTCAAACGTTCAATAACAACAATTGGGTCCCTAAACTTCTAAAAGTGTTAAAATTAGACCCTTAAGCCTACAAAAATTGGAAAATTTGGAACCACAAATGATAAAAATTGAATCATCAAACTTGTATAATCAATACAATTTATACGATCCAACTATAAAGTTTGGATAAGTTTGAAAGTTTAATTTTTAGTTTTAAAAATTCAAGGGTATAATTGTAATTACTACCAGGTGTTGTTTTGCAATTTGCTCTTTTATTTTAGATAGACATTTCAAACAGACCTCTAATTGGCCGTTCAAATAGGCCTTGATATGCATCTAATGCATGGTTCAAATGGATGCTCATGTATGAGAACAAGATTCTGCTAGCCTACGGAGATCTTTCTCATCTTATATCAACAAAGAAGTCCACTTATCTTCAATTTTATTTTTAAGCAGCTTTACAGTCTTCCACAACTAACTGTTCTTGTGACACTGTCCTCTGATGACCTTTAGGTATACTACGGATGGAGGTACTAGGGAAACTCTTGAGAAAGGAACCATTCGTGGCAATGCCGTGTTTTCGGGTACATTCATCATTAGACTATGCTTAGTTTTCTAACATAACTACTGATTTTATCTTCTTATTTCTCCAAATTTTCAAACTTGTAGAGCAATTATTCATGAAAAATAGGGCAGCGCTGACTTTCTGGCTATTTTGAATTCGAACACTTCCATGTGCATTCTCTGTGAATGGAAATAATGTCGATTTTATCTTTTACTGTCAGAAATGAGCGAGTATGAGGTGTATTAGTTAACATAAAATGGCTGCACTAGTCCCTTTTTTTTTTTTTTTTTTTTTTTCTATTTCTTTTTCTGTGGTGCTTAATGGAAGTTTTTGTCTCAGTGAATTCTATGCTCACTCACAGGCCATGTATTCAAATTATGATTCAAAGTAATACATTTTTATGGGGAAGTGATAGATATCAGAATAAAATGCCAATACAGTTTAGTTTCATTTTTCTTGCTCCTGGAATAAGTTCTTGAAACATACAAACTTTGATTTAAATGGGTTTCCCTCTTCCTAATTCTTTGGTATTATGAAAATACAATGATGTACAGTATCATCCTCAGTCCTGTATTTGACCTCCCCCAACCTTATTTCCACTGTGTAGCTGTTGACTTTTCAACCGGTGAAAGACCTTGGCCTATTTTTAATTTACAGAAGGAGTTCAACCCTCCTGGAAAATCTCCACCTCTTACTGCGTGAGTGTTATACGCTCTTAAAAATTTCCTCTTTTGACTAATAATAGAGTTTTAATTTCATGAAAATTTGTCTGTTTAGAGAGTTCTACACGGGCTGGCTTACACATTGGGGAGAAAATATTGCAACAACTGATGCCAACACTACAGCAGCTGCCTTGAATGAAATATTGGCAGGGAAAGGGTCTGCTGTGCTTTATGTATGTCTGGAAAAGTATATACTATAGTTACTCCTCTATTGTGATTTTTGAAAACTATTTCATCCTTATTTTTAGATGGCTCATGGTGGAACAAATTTTGGATTCTATAATGGAGCAAATACTGGTAATGATGTATTGGATTACAAGCCTGATCTCACTTCGTATGATTATGTAAGAACGCCATTAATGTTGCTTTACTTTTTCCTTTTCACTTATTTGTAATTGTGAAACGTAAATATCAAGTCGCACCTTTTCAGGATGCACCAATTAAGGAATCTGGTGACGTTGACAATGCTAAATATGAAGGTTATCTTCCCCCATTCTCTTCCTCTTTTCCTTTATCTTTACAAACTTTTGGATGAATCGGAACTTCTTTTCCCCCTTGGCACTACCTACCAGACTTGGATAGAGAGTGGCTCCTGGTCAACCCGACCCCATTTCAATCAAATGATAGGGTCCATAAACTTTCTATGAAATTACTCTTTTCTTGTAACTTGACATCATACAAATACAATTTTATTTCCTTTCTAAAAAGCCATTCATGCTTTTAGTTACAAGTAGTTGAGTAAGAACTAAGAAGTGGGCTAGGTTGTTGCACTTGTTAACAACTATGGATGATGGAAGTGCTTGTATCACATATATACAAAGCTAATATCTTGTTATTTTCCCTCCTTCTTTTGTGTATATATGTATGTATGTATTTGTAGTATCTTTAAATTTTAAATTGATTTGTCCTTGCATTTTGTCATTTTTTAGATGAGTGACATGTAAGGAATACAAAGTCAACAATCATATCATTTCCACTTCATGATGCATATTTTTTAGAGATTCTTGTTAATGCTACCTTTTACAAGATTTGTGTCTAGACAGTACTACTTTCTTGAACATCATCCACCAAACTTAGGCCTTTTCAAATTCTAACTTCCATCATTGTAATCCTCTAGCAATTCGAAGGGTTATACAAGGCCTTTTCAAATTCTAACTTCCATCATTGTAATCCTCTAGCAATTCGAAGGGTTATACAGCACTACAGCGGAGCGCTGATTCCTTCCGTTCCTTCTAACAATGAAAAGATAGGTTATGGACCAATTCAGTTGCAGAAAGTTGCATTTTTGTTTGATCTAATCCATATGATGGATCCAGTTGATGTGGCTGTGTCTGAAGAACCACTGTCAATGGAATCTACGGATCGGGTGTGTTTTAGTTTTCCATTTTTATTATGAATGACCCAAGGTTGTTGAAACTTTGAATATTTAATTCTTAGAAGTTAATTGTTTTTCTTTCAGAGCTTTGGATTTTTGTTATATACGACCGAATATGTGGCCAAGGATAATGATGATGGACACGTTTTATTTATACCAGAGGTGCATAATTATTGAAGCATTTCTCTTTTATTTTGATTTTTATAGAAAATGTTTTTTTTGTTCAGGTCTTGAGATCCTTCTAATTCTGTATTATAAACATCATGAATGCACCACTTATCTTGATATCCTTTTTGCAGGTGCATGATCGAGCACAAGTGTTCCTCTCTTGCTCTTCTAAAAACAAGGGTGTACGGCCAACTTCGGTTGGCATTATTGAAAGATGGTCAAACCGGCGGCTTAATCTACCAAATACGAGATGTGACTCAAATACTTTATCCATTTTGGTATCAGCGTCTTGCCTTCCTCTGCCATTGTTTTGTTCATGTTTGATATACACGCACAAACAATCTGGGCTGAATATATTTTCTTTTCTATTCTTGTTATGCCATTATTAAGATTATTGTGGTGATAAATTGCTTCATGGCAAACATAAACAGTTGCCCTTAAATTATTCTCGATCCTATTCTTGTTATGTCATTAAGAATTTATGCAAATGACTATTAACCCAACAATAACTAAAATGTTTAGCACAGTGCTAATTTGCTATGTTATGAATGAAGAGAACTCTTGTGTTCGTTTACATTATCATTTTGACTCCGTGATTAAGAAGTGTTGGAGTATATTAATTAGTATGTTCATTTTATCTTAGGTTGAAAACATGGGTCGCATAAACTATGGACGCTACTTATTTGACAGGAAGGTAAAGTCACCAATGCAAACTTTTTTTCTGTTCCTCTAGACATCT
This sequence comes from Cucumis melo, assembly GCF_025177605.1. NCBI lineage: Eukaryota > Viridiplantae > Streptophyta > Magnoliopsida > Cucurbitales > Cucurbitaceae > Cucumis > Cucumis melo. The sequence continues at coordinate 17,856,253 of NC_066860.1, forward strand.
GAAAAAATTAATGATTTGATTTTACAACTGATTATTCTTGCTTGCTTTTTGCAGGGTATCTTATCATCTGTTTACTTGGACAACAATGTTCTACATGGATGGAAAATGATTCCATTGCCTTTCAACAACCTGAATGAAATTCCAAGAGTCGATTTCTTCTCTCAAATTGCACAATCTAGACTCAGCAAAATCATAGCAAAGAGAGGCTTAGAAGCCAAGTTTGGTACGGGTTCATGAAACTGCATGAGAATCACGAAGCAAACTCTTCGTCGCTTTATTTCTCTGCTATATTGCAATTTTCATTTCATTTCATGAAGGAATGGTGAATATGAATAACTTGCGTTTGTTTTTTTATTCTTTCTCCAGGTAACATCTCCGGCGAACCGACACTATACAGTGGTTACTTTTATGTCGACGAAGCGAACCTCAGAAAAGATACGTACTTATCATTTGGTGGTTGGACTAAAGGAATTGCATTCATTAACGAATTTAATCTTGGAAGATTTTGGCCGGTAAACTAGAGTTCGTTTTTTGTCTCAAATATGTTGGATGTGTTAGATAGTGCATATTTATTTTACATCCTAGCATTGATCAATGAAGACTTTGCAGGTTGTAGGGCCACAATGCAACCTATATGTTCCTGCTCCAATTCTTCGGCTTGGGAAGAATATACTGGTATGAGAGTTTTTTGCATTGTTTCTCTCATTCCCATTTCCTTCAAATTGCCATTTTTGCTCCAAACATCTCAGTTTGAACTTGAAGTACTACCTGACACAGGTCATACTCGAGTTAGAATCTCCAAATCGTGATACTGTTGTACATTCTGTTGATCGGCCAGACTTCACTTGTGGTTCTTCCAAGTCCAACTTATCTCAGCAGCTTTTAAGCCACCAACATTCTGTGGGCCTTTGAATTTGATACGAAGGCACAACCTTAAATCAGCCATCCAAACTGAGTGAAATGAGTGATGAATGTAGGTAATGGGGATTATATCAAGTTCAAGAGCAAGTTTGTCATATTCAAAAGGTAAAATCTTTTTACGGTTATTGAGGAATCCAGTAAGGCTGTAAGCTATTTTCTTGAAGAATTTATAACCTTGAATTCTAAAATTTAGGGTCTGTTTTTTTTTAACTTCAGGTGATGTAGAAACAAAAATGGCGCATGAAATAGAGAACTCCCAAACGACAGTAGACTATTTTAGTAGTTCTTGTTAAACGTTTTTGAAGATTAAGTCTATGGATGAGTTTCATCATTTTCTTGTATTTTTTTTGTTTTCCAAAACAGTATTACCACTCTAATCACTTTTTCACTTTTGCAGATCCTTTAAATGGTTTAAATCATTTTTAAAGCATCTTGAAACGTATTTCTAATCATTCAAAACTATTTTTGATGATAGTAAGATTACATTATATTAAAAAGTGTAATGTTAAATATAAAATTATTTTTGAAAGATTAAAATATGGGAGTGGTTTTAAACCTTAACAAAAATGATTTTAACAAATTCAAAATCACTAACATACATTCTTACGTATATACCCATTTCTCAAATTATAATTTTTAAACATGGTACAATCAAAATTTCTTGGATATCTTGAATATTTAGGGTTGTAGTAAATCAAATTTGAATATTCCTAAAATGAATGCTTCCTCACACTTACATGTACTAAAATGAAGATTAGTAATAGCATGTCAATGACCTAAAAGTTGGGCAAAAATTGCTAATGACCCAAATTTCAAACGGGGAGTTACAAAAAATGGACCAATTTTGAAGGAGTTGAAGATTTTTAGAATTACTTTTTTAAAAAGTTGGGTTTTAGGATAAATAATGAATGAAAAGTAAAAAAAGTTCTTACATGCAAATTTTATTTATTTTTCTTTTTTCCTAAAAAAATATATAAAAGAAAAGCTTTCTTTTCTGGCATTTTCTCTCGTTTTTTTGGATTTACTTTTTCTCAAGCTCTCTTGTCATTTCATAGAATTTTTAGTCACTCTTGAATAAACTTTCTTGCTGCTTTGGGAAGTGTTTATGTTTTTTTTTAGTATTATTGTTATGGACTATCTCTTAGGTTTTAATCTCCTTTTGATGGGATGTTTAATCCAAAATCAAATTTATAATTGTTTTAAGTGATTTAGAGTTGTTTAATATATATTCGGCAAGTTTTTTTTCATCTCACAAACATTTCGCAACTTTCAAATTTCAAATGTTTAATCTCAAGTTAATCATATACTTGTTTTATGTGATTTAAAGTGCTTCAACACCTATTTTAGAAAGTTTGCGGTTACTACTTTTTTATTTCACATACATCTCACAAATATTTTGCAATGTTCAAATTTGAAATACCAAACTCCAAATTAATTATATAGTTGTTTTAAAGATAACTTAGAGTGATTTTAAACCTATTCAGCAAATTTGTTACAATTTTTTATCTTAAACATATTTGAGCAAGTTTTAGGTTTTATTTAAGTTCCAAAAAATTCTAGACGAATTCCAAACAATAAAATGTAAAAATAAAAAACAAACCTTCTTCCATCTTTACCTTCCTACTAACTTTCCAATGGCAGTGACAACTATATACCACCTTTCTAACTCTCCAATGGTTGTGACGGCCACAGACCAACTTGTGACTCAAAATGTTATTTATTTATTTATTTTTTGTCTATCTTCTTCTCTGTGTTTTGCCACGGGCGAGCTCCACCTCACGCTAGTCTCAATGGATTAAGGTATTTCAAATTTGGATATTGTAAGGTGTGAGCAAGATGTTTGCAATATTAAAAGGTACCTAACAAAACTATTTGAACATGTTATAAAATCACTATATATAAATTACAATAAAACAAGTATAGAATTGATTTGGGATTGAACATTAAAGTTTGGAAGTTGCGAGATGTTTGCTAGCTACAAAAACAATAGCTACAAACTTCCTAAAACATGTGTAAAATATCCCTAAATCACATCAAACAAGTTTATAATTGATTTAAAATTGGACATTTAAAGTTTAGTAGTTGCAATATGTTTGCAAGATACAAAAACAGTAGTTATTAGCTTCCTAAAACATATTTAAAATCACCATAAATCACATAAAATAAGTATATAATTGATTTGAGGGATTTAGCATTTGAAGTTGCGAGATGGGTGCGAGATAAAAAAAGTAGTAGCTAAAAATTTTATAAAATAAATGTAGAAGCATCCTAAATCACATAAAACAAGTATAACATTGATTTGAAATTGAACATTTGAAGTTTGGAAGTAGCGAGATATTTGTGAAGTCTGCAAGATATTTGCAAAATAAAAAAAAGAAACGAACTTCCTAAATATGTATTAAAAACAAGGTTCATTTTCATAAATGTAACAAAACACCAAACTATTTACGGTCTGTGTAACAAAGCGCATGAAATTAGCCATTTTCTTAATATTTCAGGTTTGTCTTCCATTTGTCTTCTCCTCCTTGCTGCGATTTCTTTCATCGTCTTTCTTCTTTCCATTGTATTTCTTATTTTTCTATTTTTTTCCCATCGTTGCGAGATGTTTGCGAGATACAAAAACAATAGCTATAAATTTCCTAAAACATGTGTAGAATAACCCTAAATCACATCAAACAACTTTATAATTGATTTAAAATTGAACATTTAAAGTTTGGGAAATTGTATTGGGTGGCACAATAAAAATCTAATTTAGTAATATTAGCACTAACCTTTTCAATTTTGCAAATATAGCAACTTTTTAATTTTGGTTGATATTTCTTATTTTATTTTTTTAATTATTCCAAAAGTGCCATTCTCTGCTGTTTTCTCTTCCTCTTTTGTTTTTTTTTTATTGTTCTCCTTCATTTTTCGTTTTCTTCTTCTCTTCTATGTCGTTCTTCTTCACCATTTCTCCTATTCACCTACTTCTCTTCTCCTCGTCTTCTTCTGCCTCTTCTCCACCATCCTTCTCTTCTCTCTTTAGTTTCATTCTTTTAGATTTTTCCCTCTTCGTCAACTTTTTTTTCTTTTTTTTTTTATCATCTTCTCCTTGTCTTCTTCTCCTATTCTCCTCATTTTTTCTTCAGTGAAAACAAAAATTATGTATGTATTTCTTCCCCTTTTTTGAAGCCCTAATATTATTTCTTTGAATTGCTCATATATTATTTATTAAAATTAGGGTTACGATTTGTTCTTCCTCATCTCTTTTATTTGTTCCTAATATCTTTTATTGAAAGGAACTTCGTAGATCAGTTTGGTTTTATTTAGTTACGTGCGATTCTGTTTTTTTTTTTTTTTTAATTTGTATCAGTTTTTTATATCAGCGATATGATATACTTATATTATATGTATTAGTTGACTGATATACTTACTACATGTTTTTTTATTTTTTCAAAATTGTTGCAGTTCATTGTAGTTATGGTTAAATTGACAGTAATTGTTTTTTAGAGTGGTCAATGGAATGAGCAACATTACTACGTGGATTACAAAACAAATTGTGTTTTGGTTGATGAAGTGATATCATCATTTGATTCTTTTGTGAACTTGATTCATACTGAAATTCAGGTTGAGTCATGTATTCAACTTTCAGTTTTAATTTGTTAACTATAGGTGATAATGATGTTCAACATGTTCTTAAGATTGTAAACATACCATAACAACTGTATCGACAATACATAAAGTGTATCATGCTTAGTGTATCAGGTGTATTCAATTAATTAAGTTTATCAATAGTTTCACAAGTGTATCAACAACATATCAAGTGTTTCAAACTAATAATATGTATCAATGAAGTTTAGCAAGTGATTAAGTGTATTACATCTATCAAATGTATTAGCAAACAAACAATTGTATCAACGATATATAAAGTGTATCATTCTTAGTGCATCAAGTGTATTTAATTGATTGAGTGTATCAATAGTTGAGCAAGTGTATCAACAACATATCAAGTGTTTCAAACTAATAATATGTATCAACAAAGTTTAGCAAGTCATTAAGTGTATTAAATCTTTCAAGTGTATCAGCAAACAATAACAAGTGTATCAATGATATATAATGTGTATCAACGATATAAAAAGTGTATCAACAACATATCAAGTGTATCAAACTAATAATATGTATCAATGAAGTTTAGCAAGTGATTAAGTGTATTAAATCTATCGAGTGTATCAGGAAACAATAATAAGTGTATCAATGAAATATAAAGTGTATCATTTTGGGTGCTTCAAATGTATTTAATTGATTGAGTGTATCAACAACATATCGAGTGTTTCAAACTAATAATATATATTAGTGAAGTATTAGAGAGTAAAAAAAAAAGTGTACGAGCAGTACATCAGCAAAACAAATCAGGTGTATCAACGGTATATATTGGTGTATCAACGATATATATTGGTGTATTAACCGTACATATTAGTATTAGTAATGACTGAAAGGGTAGCTTCGCAATTTCGTATTTTTAAAATGCGGGTTGGACTTCAATTTTGCTATTTTTGCAAATGTAAAAATGATGTGCTATGGGCCTAATTTATGATACTATAATTGTCATATTTGCAAGAGCCCCTTAAAGTTTAGTAGCTACAAGATGTTTGCAAGATACAAAAATAGTAGCTAAAAACTTCCTAAAACATATTTAAAATCACCCTAAATCACATAAAATAAGTATATAATTGATTTGAGGGATTTAGCATTTGAAGTTGCGAAATGTGTGCGAGATAAAAAAATAGTAGCTAAAAATTTTATAAAATAAATGTAGGAGCATCCTAAATCACATAAAACAAGTATAATATTGATTTGAGATTGAACATTTGAAGTTTGGAAGTAGCGAGATATTTGCGAAATGTCTGCAAGATATTTGCGAAATGTCTGCAAGATATTTGCAAAATAAAAAAAAACGAACTTCCTAAATATGTATTAAAAACAAGGTTAATTTTCATAAATGTAACAAAATACCAAACTATTTACGGCCTGTGTAACAAAGCGCATGAAATTAGCCATTTTCTAAATATTTCAGGTTTGCCTTCCATCTGTCTTCTCCTCCCTGCTGCGATTTCTTTCATCGTCTTTCTTCTTCTTTTTTTTTTTTTTTCGCTGTGATTTCTTTCCATCGTATTTCTTATTTTCCTATTTTTTTTTACATCGTTTAATCTTTTCATTGTCTTTCTTCTTTTCCTCTTCTTTTTTTTTTCCGCTGCGATTTCTTTCCATCGTCTTTCTTCTTTTCCTCTTCTTTTTTTCTTTTTTTTTTTCCGCTACGATTTCTTTCCATCCTCTTTCTTCTTTTCCTCTTCTTTTTTTACATCGTTTAAATTTGAGTAACCAAATCTAAATGACCGTGTACAAAAAATAACAAAATCTAAAAGATCGTGTATAAAGAATCTTGAAAAAAATCATTTAGATTGGAGTAGCCAAATGTAAACGATCGTGTAAAAAACTAAATCATCGTGTAGACAAATCTAAACGATCATGTATTAGAAAATCTTGAAAAAATAAACAATCGTGTAAACAAATTTAAACGATCGTGTAAAAAAAATCGTGTACCAAAAGAATTTTAAAAAATCATTTGGCCAAATCTAAACATACCAAATTTTGAAAAAAAATCCGATCAAATCTAAACGATTGTGTAACCAAATTTAAACGTAACGTAACTAAATTAAACGATCATGTAACAAAATTAAACGATATAATTAAAAAATAAATTGTAGCCAAATCTAAACGACCAAATATAAATGATCGTGAATCAAATATATTACGCGCATTGTTGACGACGTGGTTAATGAGGAATTTTTTGTATTTTCCACCATGGGTCTGTAGGCTTTTTCCGTTTTCAAAGTTGTTCTATACAATGTAAATATTTTGATGCTTTGTTATATTTTTTAAAAGACCCCATTAAACAACCTTAAATCACTTAGAATAATGAGAAACTTACATAAATGTAACAAAACTGAAAACTATTTATGACCTGTATAACAAGCCCATTAAGAAAAATTATTTTTTTCAGAATTCCTTATTTACCCTTAATCTTTTATAACGATCTCTCAAATATGATTTTCTACTTATTTTCGATATTTTCACGATCGTCATTTTCGAGTTATTCATCTCGTCTTTTATATATCTTTCATCTTGATCATTCTTTGCCTTTTCGTAATTTTCGGCAACATTCACTCTCATATCCATCATCTTCGATAACATCGTTTCTCTTCTTGTCATCTTGGACAATCAAGATTGTATATATTGCTCTGTTAATATCGCCTCAGTTATTTTGGTTTTGGTGAGTATTCTAAATATTAGTTTTTTTTGAACTATTTAATTGATTATAAAATTTCGTTCAAAATTATATATTTCGGCATGAAGATAAAATGTTTAGAATATATAGGTAGTACTGTAAGACATCTTGTATTTGGTTATGAAGATCGTTGAAGATTTTGATTAATGTTTACGTTGATTTAAGAATTTATATTTCAGTATAAATGTCGTTTTTGTTTTTTATTGTTTGTAAGAATTTAAAGTTTTTTTTTTTCATTTTGAACTTTTAAGAATCACCGTAAGAATTGTGTATTTCATTATGAAGATTGATAATTTGAAGTTTTTGAAGATAATTTTCATTGAATTACTTGATCGTTTACCTCTATCAACATCATCGTTTAACAATATACAGACGAGCGTTTTGCTATATGAATACGAATATTTTCAATATTTGATATGATCAGCATCTTTAAACGATTGTGTATCAAATTCAATACGATTATTTTAATGATCAGCGTCTTTAAACGATCGTGTATCAAATTAAATACGATTGTTTAAACGATCAACGTCTTTAAACGTATATCAAATTCAATATGATTGTTTAAACGATCAACATGATTAAACGATCGTGTATCAAATTCAATACGATTGTTTAAACAATCAGTATCTTTAAATGATAGTGTATCAAATTCAATACGATGGTTTAAACGATCAGTGTCTTTAAACGATCATCTATTACTTATTCTATGCGATGATTTAATTTATTATATACGATCGTCTATTGGATTTAAACGATCGTTTAGTATTTATTAACTTCTTTGTACGATCGTTTAATATTTTCTTATTACGTCTAAATACTTAATAATATTTTCTTCTTTTCCAGATTAGAATGTCTATTCCTATTGTTGTTTTTTATGGACGTCAATGAAATGACTGTAATGTTTATGAGAATTACTCGGTGTCCGAAATTTTGGTAGATATGCAAGTCAACTTTAATTCTTTGGTTGCTTTGACATGTGAACAACTTGAATTGTATGAATCAGTAGAATTATCTGTTTTACTTGATTTTGGTAAAAGTAATGTTCAAACTGTCGTGCCAATAAAGAAGGACAATGATGTTGCTTGGTATTTTGTTTTTGCTAAATATGCAACTAGTAGACATCCATTAGTTACCCATGTAAGTGTTAATTGTTTGGAAACGTCTTCTTCATCTAGTAGTGTACGGGAGAATGTTGATATGTCACTGAATATAAGTTTTTCTTCTATTTCAAATGATGAAGTTATAAGAGACATCTCTTATTATTCTGATTTGAAGGAAAAAAGTTTATTTGAAAGTAAAGGAGTGCTTTCAAAGTGTTTTTGCATAATAACAGATAAAAACAACTTTCAATTTAGGACTACAGCATCAAATTTGAGGTCTCTTGAATTTAGATGTCTGTAAGAAGGCTGCAAATGGTATGTAAGGGCATCTCGTTATAAGAAGAGTGATTTGTGGATGCTACGAAAATACACTTCTGACCATGATTGTTCATTGAGTACTGCTCAAAGTTCTCACATGCAAGCTTCTTCAACAGTAATTGGCAATTGTTTGATAGATGATTTTAGATTCATGTCTACTTATCGTTCTATTCTTAAAGAGATTGTGCATAAGGCTCGTACAAATCTTGGAGTTAATATAATTTACCAGAAAGCTTGGAGGGCAAAAGAACATCTGGTAAAGATATTGCATGGTGACACAGTTGAATAGTATGCCTTGATTCCAAGATTCCTTGATAAATTGGTTGAATCTAACCCATGTATGATTAGTTTTGTATATCAAATTTAAATTAATTTGTAGATATATGTGGATAAACTAATATTACAGTCTATCTAGATAGACCAATATTGGTATCTTTCATATTCTTTTTGTTCTTTTTTTGTTTGTGCTGATAGAAATGTGTTTTTAATTATTATAGGTGCATGCACTGCTTTAGAAATAGATGACAGTGGTCATTTTAGGTTTTGCTTTATAGTTTTTGGTGCATCAATTGAGGGGTGGAAATATTATAGACCTATTATTTTTGTTGATGGGACATTTTTGAAGTGTAAGTTTGGTGGCATCCTATCAACAGCCTCATCATAAGATGGTAACAATCAAATCTTCAATCTTGCTTTTGCCATTGTAGATTCTGAAAATGATGTATCATGGACATGGGTTTTTAAGAAGATACGAGGTAGTTTTTCAGAGTAGGCTAATTTAGTCATTGTTTCTAATAGGCATCTTAGCATCCCCAAAGGAGTTTTAAGTGTGTTTCCTGATGTTGAGTATTGTGTGTGCACAAAACATCATTTAAGTAACTTGAAACTCCATTTTAAGGATCGACTACTTGATAAGTATTTCTTTAGCTGAGCTTATGCTTACACTGTTGAAGAATTTGAGTTCCACATGAGACGCATGGAGTCTGTTTGTTCAAATATTAGAGATTATCTTAGTAGTGTTGCTTTTGAGAAGTGGTCTCGGGCATATACATGTAGACGAAGGTATAGAATGATGACATCAAATTGTGCAAAAAGTGTAAATCCAGTATTTAAAGATCTTAGAGAACTACCTGTGGCGACGATGCTTTGTTCAATTAGGGATGTATTGCAAAAGTGGTTTTATGAACGAAGTAAAGCTGCTTCTACAATGAAGAGTCATTTGACTTCTTGGGCTGAGAACATTTTGTGTTTAGAACATGAAAAGTCGAGAAGATTATTGGTAGGATTTTTTTATCTTGGACAGTTAGAGATAGATTGCTATCTTTGTCTATCAAATAAATAAAGATAGCAATTTATCCGTTTCTACCTCAGATAGGCACTGATAGATTGATATATATATATATATATATATATATATATATATATATATCTAATGTATACAGAGATTGAAATTTATTTCTTCTTATTTTATTAATTGTCCTTATTTGTGTTATGTATTAGGTTGATCCAATAAGTACAACTGAATACCAAGTAACGAATGGAAATCAATAGTTTATTGTGAAGTTAAATGTGGGATGTTGTAGTTGCCGAGTATGAGATGTTGAAGAAATTTCTTGTGCACATGTTCTTGTTGTTCTATGAATGCTTAATTTAGATATCTATTCTTATGATCTGAATTTTATTATAGAGAAACACTATCAACAACATACAATAGTTGTATTCAACCTATTGGATCTTATTTTGATTAGAGAGTTGTATATTCTGTCATGAAAACATTATGTAACGCCCCGAAAATTTAAGGTAAAATTTTCTCGTTTTTTTTTGTAAATTTTTTCGGAATTCTAAAATGTTGGTGTAAGTTGATATAATAATAATATAATATTAATTATATTATTATTATTAATATATATTTTATTTGTTATAATATTAATATTAGAATTATTATTATTATTTAATATTATAGTAATATTATTAAACAATAACATTATTATTTACATAATATTAAATTATTATTTATTTAATATTAATATTATTAATATATTATTATTATTACTTTATTATTATTATTATTATTATTTTATTTAATATATATATTATTATTTATTTAAAATTATTTAATATTAATAATTTTAATATTTATTTATATATACTTATTTTGTTTATATATATATATATATATATATATATATATATTTTAAAAAAAAAAGAGAGAAAAGAAACCCTAGGAGACAGCGCCGCCCCCCCCCCCCCCCCCCGATTTTCTTCTTCTTTCTTCTCCCTTCCACGCCCGACGCCCGAGCCCCCCCTTCCACCTTCTTCTTCGTTTCGTCTTCCCGGCGCCGCAGCCGTCTCTCTCCCTCCCTCTTCATTTCCGTTTCAGCGCCACCACCATTCTCCTCAATCTTCTCCTTCTTTTCCGACGGCAGCAGCACCGCTTCCACCTCCGATCTCCGCCTCCATCTCACCGCTACGGCCGCCTCCATCTCCGATCTCCCTTCGGTATTAAGCAGCTACGGGTCCGCCGACCTTCTCTGTCTCTACCACCAGCAACACCTCCTCCTCCGTGCCGTCCGGTGCAACCCATAAAGTCCAAGGTAAGCCGAAGATCGTCGCCGCCATCGCCGGGTTGTTTTTGTCTGTCGTCGCGCGCAGCCGAGGTGATCGTGAAGCCGAGCCGCCATCCTTGTCCGAGCCGAGCCCCAAGCCGAGCGAGCCGCGAGCCGAGCCGCGAGCCGAGTGAGCCGAGCCGCGAGCCGAGTAAGCCGAGCCGAGCCGAGAACCAAGCCGAGCCGAGCCGAGCCGAGCCGAGAACCAAGCCGAGCCGAGCCGAGCCGAGCCACCTAAGCCTTCCTTCCTCCACTTCGGTTCACGGTGAGTCTTCGGTAAGGATTGTTTTGATGAATTCCCTAATGTTACCTCGTCCGATTCGAGTTTGAATGTTGGATTAAGATATGGCCCTACTTTTCTCCCTTGAAGGTAGTACAGAGTTGACGCTTAAGTTCTCGGGTTCCGCGGCAGGCCTGGTTGGAGATAGCTTCCTTTCCTTGGGTAAGTCAACGGATGACCTTTTAAAACAACTACTACTAAGGTCATCAACTAAAACTTTCGTGTTTCGTAGGTGGATTTGTCGAGCGTGGATTTCGATCGAGGGGCATAACCGAGTATCAGGTAAGAGTTTTCCTACTACTGGACCCCGAGTCCAGGCTGAAACCGTAGTAATCCACAGGGGATTACACGTTAGTGACTGTACTGAATAACTGTATGCGTGTTAACGTTTAAGCACTGATATTATATTTTGTCTGATGTAAATATACTGTGACTGCTATTTGTGGATTGAGATTTTATGTTGATAGACCTTAAAGTTACGGTTCAGTATGTAGTAAAACACCGGTCTGGATGTGGTTCATGGAATTTGGAGGTGGAAGGACAGTGAGTCCGGTTTTGGGTTGGTTAGTCGATTGGATCTAGGGTTTTCCCTAATGGTGTGCGAGTTGGTAATGCATATAGCAACTGAAGGTGTAGATGTCTAAACCTATACTATCTGACTGACAAAGCCTATAGCGGGACTGTGATATGAATGCCGTTGGGATGTGACTTATGTAGACAGTTTAGTTCGGACTGAGGGGTAACGGTTAGCTTCATCTATGGGGTAGTGTGCCCTACGGATATGTGCGTCCTTCGGGAGCCCTAGACTGATATGTGCATCCTTCGGAAGCACTAGACTGATATGTGCATCCTTCGGGAGCACTAGACTGATATGTGCATCCTTCGGGAGCACTAGACTGATATGTGCATCCTTCGGGAGCACTAGACTGATATGTGCATCCTTCGGGAGCACTAGACTGTTATGTAGGGTACCCCCGAATAGGAAGTTAACTGTTGTCCCCTAACGGGCCCAGTAGTGGGTCCCTTACTGGGTATGTTTATACTCACCCTTCTCTTCTTTAACTCTTCAGGTAGGGGTACAGCGAGGGGCAGACCGACGAGAGGCAGGAAGGATGCGTGAAGGCCATATGGACGCGTCTGGTCTTTCTTATCGCTTCCGCTATGTATTTTGTCAGAATGTTTTGATTTGTGATTTTGAACTGGTGACTTGATATTTTTATTTTGTGACTTTTTTTTTTATTTATTTAAAATAGGGTCCGAAACTGTCTTTTGTAAGGTTTTTAATGTTTTAATGAATCGTAACTGGTCCGTTTTAAATTTTATGTTAAATGGTCGAGTTTTGGCATTTGGTAGTGACCTCAGCTTAGTCCGGAAAGTTGGGTCGTTACAGTTGGTATCAGAGCCTAAGTTTTAGGTTCTGTAGACTGACTTATAATGTGAGTCTGTGTTTTGTGTCCTTATGGCTGAAACGATCCTTGCCGCTCGTCAGGTACGCTCTCATGAAAGTATATGTATAACTCTACATGCATTACCTTACCTAAGTTAAACTGCAAATTCAATTACCATTTATGACTAAAGGAATCGTTGGTGGTTGTTAGGGAAATGCCACCAAGGAGAGGTGCACGTAGGAGTGGCCGAGGAGGCCGAGGAAGGGGAGCAGGACGCGTTCAACCTGAGGTGCAGCCTGTAGCCCAAGCCCCTGACCCGACTGCGCCAGTTACTCATGCGGACCTAGCCGCCATGGAGCAGAGGTTTAGAGATATGATTATGCAGATGCGGGAGCAGCAGAAGCCTGCCTCGCCAACTCCGGCGCCAGCTCCAGCGCCAGCTCCAGCACCAGTTCCTGCTCCAGCTCCGGCTCCGGTACCAGTTGCACCCCAGTTTGTGCCGGATCAGTTGTCAGCAGAGGCTGAGCACCTGAGGGATTTCAGGAAGTATAATCCCACGACGTTTGATGGGTCTTTGGAGGACCCCACCAGGGCTCAGATGTGGTTATCGTCCTTGGAAACCATATTCCGTTACATGAAATGCCCTGAGGATCAGAAGGTTCAGTGTGCTGTTTTTATGTTGACTGACAGAGGTACTGCATGGTGGGAGACTACAGAGAGAATGCTAGGTGGTGATGTGAGTCAGATCACGTGGCAGCAGTTCAAGGAGAGTTTCTATGCGAAATTCTTCTCCGCCAGTTTGAGAGATGCCAAGCGGTAGGAGTTTCTGAACTTAGAGTAGGGTGACATGACAGTGGAGCAGTGTGATGCAGAGTTTGACATGTTATCCCGCTTCGCTCCCGAGATGATAGCGACCGAGGCGGCCAGAGCTGATAAGTTTGTTAGAGGCCTCAGACTGGACATTCAGGGTTTGGTCCGAGCTTTCAGACCCGCTACTCATGCCGATGCACTGCGCCTGGCAGTGGATCTCATTTTACAGGAGAGGGCCAACTCGTCTAAGACCGCTGGTAGAGGTTCGACGTCGGGACAGAAGAGGAAGGCTGAGCAGCAGCCTGTTCCAGTGCCACAGCAGAATTTCAGACCAGGTGGTGAGTTTCGCAGCTTCCAGCAGAAACCTTTTGAGGCAGGGGAGGCTGCCAGAGGGAAGCCGTTGTGTACCACTTGTGGGAAGCACCATTTGGGCCGTTGCTTATTCGGGACCAGGACCTGCTTTAAGTGCAGGCAAGAGGGTCATACAGCTGATAGATGCCCGTTGAGACTCACGGGGATCGCGCAGAACCAGGGAGCAGGTGCTCCACATCAGGGTAGAGTCTTTGCTACCAACAAGACTGAGGCTGAGAAGGCAGGCACAGTAGTGACAGGTACGCTCCCAGTGTTGGGGCATTACGCCTTAGTTTTGTTTGATTCGGGTTCGTCACATTCTTTCATCTCTTCCGCATTTGTGTCGCATGCCCGCTTAGAGGTAGAGCCCTTACACCATGTTCTGTCAGTATCTACTCCTTCCGGGGAATGTATGTTGTCGAAGGAAAAGGTGAAAGCATGCCAGATTGAGATAGCAGGCCATGTGATTGAAGTAACGCTGATAGTCCTGGATATGTTGGACTTTGATGTAATCCTGGGTATGGATTGGTTGGCCGTTAACCACGCCAGCATAGATTGTTCACGTAAGGAGGTAACGTTTAACCCTCCCTCGATGGCCAGTTTTAAATTTAAGGGAGGAGGGTCAAGGTCGTTGCCTCAGGTAATCTCAGCCATCAGGGCCAGTAAACTGCTCAGTCAGGGTACTTGGGGTATCTTAGCGAGCGTGGTGGATACTAGAGAGGCCGATGTATCCCTGTCATCAGAACCAGTAGTGAGGGACTATCTGGACGTTTTTCCTGAGGAACTTCCAGGGTTACCTCCGCACAGAGAGGTTGAGTTTGCCATAGAGTTGGAGCCGGGCACGGTTCCTATATCCAGAGCCCCTTACAGGATGGCCCCCACAGAACTGAAAGAACTGAAGGTACAGTTACAGGAATTGCTTGATAAGGGATTCATTCGACCGAGCGTGTCACCTTGGGGTGCGCCAGTCTTATTCGTTAAGAAGAAGGACGGATCGATGCGTCTGTGCATTGACTATAGGGAGTTGAACAAAGTAACCGTAAAGAACAGATATCCCTTGCCCAGGATTGACGATCTATTTGACCAGTTACAGGGAGCCACAGTGTTTTCTAAGATTGATCTTCGGTCGGGATACCATCAGCTGAGAATTAAGGATGAGGATGTACCGAAGACAGCATTTCGTTCCAGATATGGACACTACGAGTTTATTGTGATGTCTTTTGGTTTGACGAATGCTCCGGCAGTGTTTATGGACTTGATGAACAGAGTGTTTAGGGAGTTCCTAGATACTTTTGTGATTGTGTTTATCGACGATATCTTGATATACTCCAAGACGGAGGCCGAACACGAGGAGCATTTACGTATGGCTTTGCAAACACTTCGGGATAATAAGTTATACGCAAAGTTCTCGAAGTGCGAGTTTTGGCTGAAGCAGGTGTCCTTTCTGGGCCACGTGGTTTCTAAGGCTGGAGTCTCTGTAGATCCAGCTAAGATAGAGGCAGTCACCGGTTGGACCCGACCTTCCACAGTCAGTGAGGTTCGTAGCTTTCTGGGTTTAGCAGGCTATTATCGACGGTTTGTGGAGAACTTTTCTCGTATAGCTACTCCTCTTACTCAGTTGACCAGAAAGGGGGTTCCTTTTGTTTGGAGCAAGGCATGTGAGGACAGTTTCCAGAACCTTAAACAGAAGCTAGTTACCGCGCCGGTTCTTACTGTACCTGATGGTTCTGGCAGTTTCGTGATTTATAGTGATGCTTCCAAGAAGGGTCTGGGTTGTGTTTTGATGCAGCAGGGTAAGGTGGTCGCTTATGCGTCTCGTCAGTTGAAGAGTCATGAGCAGAACTACCCTACACATGATCTAGAGTTGGCAGCAGTGGTTTTTGCTTTGAAAATATGGAGGCATTATTTATATGGTGAAAAGATACAGATATTCACAGATCATAAGAGCTTGAAATACTTCTTTACTCAGAAAGAATTGAATATGAGACAGCGAAGGTGGCTTGAGTTAGTGAAGGATTACGATTGTGAGATACTGTATCATCCAGGCAAGGCAAATGTGGTAGCTGATGCTCTTAGTAGGAAGGTGTCACATTCAGCAGCACTTATTACCCGGCAGGCCCCATTGCATCGGGATCTCGAGCGGGCTGAGATTGCAGTGTCAGTGGGGGCAGTTACTATGCAGTTAGCCCAGTTGACGGTACAGCCGACTTTGAGGCAGAGGATCATTGATGCTCAGAGTAACGATCCTTATCTGGTTGAGAAACGTGGCCTAGCAGAGGCAGGGCAAACGGCTGAGTTCTCGTTATCCTCTGATGGTGGACTGTTGTTTGAGAGACGCCTCTGTGTTCCGTCAGATAGTGCGGTTAAGACAGAATTATTATCTGAGGCGCACAGTTCCCCATTTTCCATGCACCCAGGTAGTACGAAGATGTATCAGGACCTGAAGCGGGTTTATTGGTGGCGTAACATGAAGAGGGAAGTAGCAGAATTTGTTAGTAAATGCCTGGTATGTCAGCAGGTTAAGGCACCAAGGCAGAAACCGGCGGGTTTATTACAACCCTTGAGCATACCGAAATGGAAGTGGGAGAACGTGTCCATGGATTTCATTACAGGGCTACCGAGAACTCTGAGGGGATTTACAGTGATTTGGGTTGTGGTGGACAAACTTACTAAATCAGCGCACTTCGTTCCGGGTAAATCCACCTATACTGCTAGTAAGTGGGCACAGTTGTACATGTCTGAGATAGTGAGATTACACGGAGTGCCAGTGTCGATTGTTTCTGATAGAGATGCCCGTTTCACTTCCAAATTTTGGAAGGGTTTGCAGACTGCTATGGGCACGAGGTTGGACTTTAGTACGGCTTTCCATCCACAGACTGACGGTCAGACTGAGCGTCTGAACCAGGTTTTAGAGGATATGTTGCGAGCGTGTGCATTGGAATTTCCAGGTAGCTGGGACTCCCACTTACATTTGATGGAATTTGCTTATAATAACAGTTATCAGGCTACTATTGGCATGGCACCGTTTGAGGCCCTGTACGGCAAATGTTGTAGATCCCCGGTTTGCTGGGATGAGGTAGGTGAGCAGAGATTGATGGGTCCTGAGTTAGTTCAGTCTACTAACGAAGCGATTCAGAAGATTAGATCACGCATGCATACCGCTCAGAGTAGACAGAAGAGTTATGCAGATGTGAGGCGGAAGGACCTTGAGTTTGAGGTAGGGGATAAAGTGTTCTTAAAGGTAGCACCTATGAGAGGTGTCTTGCGTTTTGAAAGGAGGGGAAAGCTGAGTCCCCGTTTTGTTGGGCCGTTTGAGATTCTGGAACAGATTGGCCCTGTAGCTTATCGCTTGGCATTGCCACCATCACTCTCGACAGTTCATGATGTTTTCCATGTCTCCATGTTGAGGAAGTACGTGCCAGATCCATCCCATGTAGTGGATTACGAGCCACTGGAAATTGATGAAAACTTGAGCTATGTTGAACAACCTGTTGAGGTGCTTGCTAGAGAGGTGAAGACGTTGAGAAATAAAGAGATTCCCCTAGTTAAAGTCTTATGGCGGAATCACCGGGTAGAAGAGGCTACATGGGAGCGTGAAGATGACATGAGGTCCCGTTATCCCGAACTGTTCGAGGAATAAAAACTTTCGAGGACGAAAGTTCCCTAAGGAGGGAAGATTGTAACGCCCCGAAAATTTAAGGTAAAATTTTCTCGTTTTTTTTTGTAAATTTTTTCGGAATTCTAAAATGTTGGTGTAAGTTGATATAATAATAATATAATATTAATTATATTATTATTATTAATATATATTTTATTTGTTATAATATTAATATTAGAATTATTATTATTATTTAATATTATAGTAATATTATTAAACAATAACATTATTATTTACATAATATTAAATTATTATTTATTTAATATTAATATTATTAATATATTATTATTATTACTTTATTATTATTATTATTTTTATTTTATTTAATATATATATTATTATTTATTTAAAATTATTTAATATTAATAATTTTAATATTTATTTATATATACTTATTTTGTTTATATATATATATATATATATATATATATTAAAAAAAAAAAAGAGAGAAAAGAAACCCTAGGAGACAGCGCCGCCCCCCCCCCCCCCCCCCCGATTTTCTTCTTCTTTCTTCTCCCTTCCACGCCCGACGCCCGAGCCCCCCCTTCCACCTTCTTCTTCGTTTCGTCTTCCCGGCGCCGCAGCCGTCTCTCTCCCTCCCTCTTCATTTCCGTTTCAGCGCCACCACCATTCTCCTCAATCTTCTCCTTCTTTTCCGACGGCAGCAGCACCGCTTCCACCTCCGATCTCCGCCTCCATCTCACCGCTACGGCCGCCTCCATCTCCGATCTCCCTTCGGTATTAAGCAGCTACGGGTCCGCCGGCCGTCTCTGTCTCTACCACCAGCAACACCTCCTCCTCCGTGCCGTCCGGTGCAACCCATAAAGTCCAGGGTAAGCCGAAGACCGTCGCCGCCATCGCCGGGTTGTTTTTGTCTGTCGTCGCGCGCAGCCGAGGTGATCGTGAAGCCGAGCCGCCATCCTTGTCCGAGCCGAGCCCCAAGCCGAGCGAGCCGCGAGCCGAGCCGCGAGCCGAGTGAGCCGAGCCGCGAGCCGAGCCGAGCCGAGCCGAGAACCAAGCCGAGCCGAGCCGAGCCGAGCCGAGTCGAGAACCAAGCCGAGTTAAGCCGAGCCGAGCCGAGCCGAGCCGAGCCGAGTCCAAGCCGAGCCGAGCCGAGCCACCTAAGCCTTCCTTCCTCTACTTCGGTTCACGGTGAGTCTTCGGTAAGGATTGTTTTGATGAATTCCCTAATGTTACCTCGTCCGATTCGAGTTTGAATGTTGGATTAAGATATGACCCTACTTTTCTCCCTTGAAGGTAGTACAGAGTTGACGCTTAAGTTCTCGGGTTCCGCGGCAGGCCTGGTTGGAGATAGCTTCCTTTCCTTGGGTAAGTCAACGGATGACCTTTTAAAACAACTACTACTAAGGTCATCAACTAAAACTTTCGTGTTTCGTAGGTGGATTTATCGAGCGTGGATTTCGATCGAGGGGCATAACCGAGTATCAGGTAAGGGTTTTCCTACTACTGGACCCTGAGTCCAGGCTGAAACCGTAGTAATCCACAGGGGATTACACGTTAGTGACTGTACTGAATAACTGTATGCGTGTTGACGTTTAAGCACTGATAGTATATTTTGTCTGATGTAAATATACTGTGACTGCTATTTGTGGATTGAGATTTTATGTTGATGGACCTTAAAGTTACGGTTCAGTATGTAGTAAAGCACCGGTCTGGATGTGGTTCATGGAATTTGGACGTGGAAGGACAGTGAGTCCGGTTTTGGGTTGGTTAGTCGATTGGATCTAGGGTTTTCCCTAATGGTGTGCGAGTTGGTAATGCATATAGCAACTGAAGGTGTAGATGTCTAAACCTATACTATCTGACTGACAAAGCCTATAGCGGGACTGTGATATGAATGCCGTTGGGATGTGACTTATGTAGACAGTTTAGTTCGGACTGAGGGGTAACGGTTAGCTTCATCTATGGGGTAGTGTGCCTTACGGATATGTGCGTCCTTCGGGAGCACTAGACTGATATGTGCATCCTTCGGGAGCACTAGACTGATATGTGCATCCTTCGGGAGCACTAGACTGATATGTGCGTCCTTCGGGAGCACTAGACTGATATGTGCGTCCTTCGGGAGCACTAGACTGATATGTGCGTCCTTCGGGAGCACTAGACTGATATGTGCGTCCTTCGGGAGCACTAGACTGATATGTGCATCCTTCGGGAGCACTAGACTGATATGTGCATCCTTCGGGAGCACTAGACTGATATGTGCATCCTTCGGGAGCACTAGACTGTTATGTAGGGTACCCCCGAATAGGAAGTTAACTGTTGTCCCCTAACGGGCCCAGTAGTGGGTCCCTTACTGGGTATGTTTATACTCACCCTTCTCTTCTTTAACTCTTCAGGTAGGGGTACAGCGAGGGGCAGACCGACGAGAGGCAGGAAGGATGCGTGAAGGCCATATGGACGCGTCTGGTCTTTCTTATCGCTTCCGCTATGTATTTTGTCAGAATGTTTTGATTTGTGATTTTGAACTGGTGACTTGATATTTTTATTTTGTGACTTTTTTTTTATTTATTTAAAATAGGGCCCGAAACTGTCTTTTGTAAGGTTTCTAATGTTTTAATGAATCGTAACTGGTCCGTTTTAAATTTTATGTTAAATGGTCGAGTTTTGGCATTTGGTAGTGACCTCAGCTTAGTCCGGAAAGTTGGGTCGTTACACATTACCTCCAATCTTTAAATGGCAGGCTGGAAGATCAAGAATACAAAGAATTCCATCTGTTGGCAAATTTAGTAGTTTAAACAGATGTTCCAATTGTAATCGTAAAGGACATAATAGTAGGACTTTTAAGCAAGGCAAGGTTTGAACAATTAATGAAAATGGGTACTCTCTCTTTCATTATTATGTATACACATTTGGTATTAAATTTGATGGAGAGTTGATATCGTTTAGACATTAGATATATAAACGATCGCTTAATATTTTTTATGTGTATTAAGAAGACCGTTTAGACATTTACTAAACGATTGCTTAAAGATATATACATGATCTTTTACATTAGTGTGATACATATAAACGATCGCTTAATATTCTTCACATGTACGTTTAGGAAATTGCTTAATATTCTTTAGATATTACTATGGTTTATAAACGATCGCTTAATATTTTTTATGTGTATTAAGAAGATCGTTTAGACTTTACTAAACGATCACTTAAATATATATGCACGATCTTTTACATTAGTGTGATATATATAAACGATTGCTTAATATTCTATACATGCATGTTTAGAAAATCGCTTAATATTTTTTAGATATTATTGTGGTTTATAAACGATCGCTTAATATTGTTAATGTGTATTAAGAAGATCGTTTAGACTTTACTAAACGATCGCTTAAAGATATATGCACGATGAACATTTTTCTACACGAATGTTTTTATATCTTTATACAATTGTTTTGTAATATCTATCTAAACGTATACACACATTGAGTCAAAAGTACAAGAACCAAATATACATTTATTTACCAAAATTATTTATTTGCCCAAAGTTCCAGTACATACTGTTGTCTAAACAGTTTCATGTTTTCCACAGTTAGACAATCATGGTCAGCATTTGTTACAAGGCATTCAATAAATTTTGAACAAAAAATGCCACAATCTAATGAACGCCCTTTTTGTAATGTGGTATTCGATCTGAGTACTGTCCAAGGGCTATATTTGAAGCGTTTTAAATAGAGATTCGTTCCAATTGCAATTGCGAGTGAGGGGATGCATCGTGCAGGCATTTCAAGAGCTTCATCAACAAGTTTTTTCTCAACATATTTTGGACTTCAGTCGAACATGTAGATCTTGCATTTCCTCATATCAGCTACAATAGCCAACCAGTGTTCTCTTATGTTGATGCAGCCAATCACGTAGTTGACATCACCCTACCCTTCTTTGTCTTGGAAATCACCAAGAGCTATATCAAAATAGCATTCCAAATCTGAATCATTCCATAGCTCTAAATGTGCTGTTGTGTTTGTCCATTCAGCTTTCTTATTGTCTGCTGTCAGCACATGAGTATCAAAAAGTCGTTGCAAAACTATGCAGTGTTTTTTATTGATTCTAAATCTTGAAGAACAAGTAAAAAATTTAGGCAAAATATAATTATGCAGTTAAACTTCTATACAAAAAAAAATAATAATAAATTAAGAATGATAACTTACTATAAACGCCGAATCTATTATTCTAAAAGTATACTTGCAAAGTTGCTTGATATGCAACATTTTTTTCTGCAAGTGGGACAATAACAAATCCATGGTCTACAAAAAAAATTAAACGATCATTTAGTGAATAGAAATGATAGTTTGAGAGATCATTTAGCAAATACAAGTGATCGTTTACAACATTAATTTCCTTACTAAGCGATCGTGTAATATATATAAACAATCGTTCAGTTAATAAAAGCGATTGTTTAAGCTATCGTTTAGCAAATACAAGTGATCATTTACAACATTCTTTTCCTTACTAAGCGATTGTGTAATATATATAAACTATCATTTGGTTAGATAAACTATATTGTACTCGATCGTGTAGTTTTATATATAAAATGAAATTTGGAAAGAGTACTTACGTCTCCTAGTATTCATGTATCTTCTTTAAGCTTTTTGAAAAATTCTTTCTTTCTGGTTGTGGAGACTACTTTCCTTTCTTCATGAGTTGTTTTTCTTGATCTTTTTCAAGATAAGTATATGTCCCATAATTTTTGATCCACTTGCCGCATAGGATTATATCTATCTACATCTTTGATTTTGACATATGGGACATGTATTGTAGTTTCTGATATGACCTCAGTAGATGTTGTGGGTGGATTAACTTGTTGTTGTGGGTGGATTAACTTGTTGATCTTAATCAAGCACATTTTTATTTGCTATTTTACATAGATTCCTTCTCTTCATTGGTTTTTGTTGTTCATTTATTTCCTATAATGCACAATGTTGTTAACTAAGGAAAAAATAGAAAACAATAATAATCGATGCAAAGTAGTTCAGAGTTCTTTTATATACATACCAATATAGATTCTAAATCAATTATAGAACTTTCTTTCTCTGTTACTGATTCATTTTCAACCAAAGTAACTGCTTCATCATTTTTTTGAATCTCAACCTGTTGTTTTGGTTTTTCCTATAATGTATGATATTAGACAAGTAACAAACTATTAATTTAAAGGACTACATATTTTGTTGTGTATATATACCAATTGAGATTCTATTTTTTCAGTTGAGGTAGATTTGTGCACATTTCCAATTATTTGATTCTCAGTTACTTGTTGATTTTCATTTTCTATCTCAACCAAGGTAACTACTTGATCATTTTTTTGTTTTGTATTTCCTACAATGCATAATATTAGATAAGAAACAAACTCTTAATTCAAAGGACTATACAGTTGTTGTGTATACATACTAGTTGAGATTCTTCATTTTTAATTGAAATTGATGGTGACACTTCATGAATTTGTACATTTTGATCGAGTGGAGCCATTGCAAGTTGTTTGAGAGTACTATTTGATGATGGTAGTATTTCACAAAGTGGAAGAGGTTGGCTCATAAGTGGAAGGGTAGTAATCATTTCTGGTAGGTCTTTTTCTTTCTGATTTTGAGCATTTATATTATCCGATAAATGTCTTATAGTCAATAGCAAGTCTGCATCCCTGCTGTCTATGCTAATATCACTACCTAATTCCTCTGGATGTTCCTAAAACAAAATGAGAAGAAGAAAAAATACAGTTACTTATTTAGAATGTAAGCAATTTTCAACAATATAAAGCAGTAAACAATGAATGAAATATTAACCTTTGGGTTTCCTCTTGATGTTCAGTATGTTGTTCTTCAACATATGGTTGGTCATTGGTGATCATATCTTCTATATTCTGATGATCATCATTGTCATTCTGATGAGTATGATCATTCCCTTGATTTTGATTTTTATTCTAATAAACAAATAAAAATGAAGATAAAATTTTTAAAAAATGGATTGTTAAACGATCGTGTATATAAAAGTAAATGATGATGTATCATATCTAAACGATCGTGTAACTTTGATAAACGATCATTGAAATTTGATAGGCGATCAGATATCTTAGTTAAACAATCGTTTATTTAAACAACTGATAAACGAAATACTTTCTGAAAACAAAGTTTACTTGGACCAATCTCTCCAGCATCTACTTCATTTCAGACAGCTCCACTGATTGCTTTCTAATTGTGTCATCCATCTTAGAGACTATAGAAGTCAGTGTGGATAAATCCTTACGAACTTTTTTAGACTGGTCAGCCACTGTTTGACTTTTTTTTCTTCATGGTGACAGTTGTGGAGATGAGTCTGATTGCTCCAATGATTATTGTTCATTGCATAATTAGAAGTATTGGTATCATTGTTGTTAATATCTGGAATGGATTCATCGTCCTCCATTTCCATGTTATCATCCCCTTGAATTCGACTCTTCATGAAAACTTTCTCTTGGGTTGTAGCTTCAGTTTAGGTTTAACAACAGTTTGCAATGTTACAATAAAAGAATTGTTAATATAAACGATCGTTTCTAAAATAATATGATACTACATATGGTATTCAATATAAACGATATTGCATTAAGCTAAACGATCGTATATGTTAAAATGTAAACGATCGTGTAATTGTATTAAACGATCATGTGATTGTATTGAACAATTGTGTAATCGTATTAAACGATCGTTGACAAGTTTTACTTACATTTTTGTTGTCGAATATGTTCTTTTGCAGCACTTTGTAAGATGGAGCTTGTGTACAATTCCATCTCAATATCCTAGGGATTGATCCCTTACTGTTTTTTGTGGCCAAGTGCTCACTTGCAGTTGAGAGTACTTCATAAGCCCACACCTAAAACATTTAAAAAAATATGTTAAACTTTGATGTTTAATTTGTATTTAATTAAAGTGTATAAACAAATAAAAATCACCTGAAAAGAAAGCACATAGCCTTTGATGTTGTAGTAAGCCACTACTTTGGAACTTTTTGTCTTCTTTAACTCGTGTGCTTCTTTTTTTCTTTGTAAACTTTTCTTTAAACTGTTGAGCAGACGAGTGTAGAAGAAAGTTGACCAATCACAGTTCTTAAATACATCTTCATCATCAACTCTTTCCAAAATATCCATATCAAACTGTGTTTTCTTATCCTTGCCGACCATCACAGTTTCAATAAAGGCTGCCAAGGCGACCTTCACAGCATCATGGTCATTTGTAAACTTAAAATTCTTGAAAATTTCCTAAACTTCCAAGCATGTTATTATTTTCTTGTTTTCTGATCTGAATAGAAGGCTTTGTAGGCACTTATTATCATGATCTTTCTCCAATGTTACAGTGGTTGGTCACAATCCAGTTATGATATTGAATTTCTTTTGGGTGAAACAAACGTTTTTTTTTTCCAAAATTGAAAAACAGATTCCACGTGCGTTGGCTTCTTCAGGTATCTGCCTCAGCAATAAATGATGGATCAACTGGTTGTTGAAGAACATGTTGACATTCAGCAATAGACCAAAAATTTTTTTGTCAAACATATGCAGCTGTTTCTTGGTTAGTTTATCCTTAATAAGACTGCTAATCTTGTGCACTTGGCATGAGACAGTGGCAGGGAAGTACTTGTCGCTAGGTACAGCCATTCTGAAAATAATGTTCATTGTATACTTTCATTATGTATAAGACCGTTTATAAAACACTAAACCATAAACCCTAAAATTAAATTATTGTTTACTTGATGTAACAGATCGTTTAATCCAAACAGAAAGACATTCGTAATATAATTAATCGGCAAGTAATGATAAATTGAAACATTTAACAATCTCTAGAATAGAAGTTTAAACGAATCCGAAAACCTAAACGGTTGAGAATAAGAATTTAAGAACAAAATGATAGTTTTCAAGACAGAAGTTGAAATGTTTGAAATACAAAAAAGACAAAGTGTAACGTTATAGTATGAAAAGTTCAGCAAAATACCTTTTGACATTGAAGAGAAAAATGGACTGAGAAAAATGGAATAGGAAATCTTTGAGACAAAAAACTGAGTGATCATGCGATCGTGTATTGCGAAGTGAAGAAAAATGAATAAGGCGGTACGTATATATTGGTTGTTTTTACCAAAGGGGCAATATTATAAATTCGCATGCAATTTTTAAAATGTTGAATCGCATTTCTTATCGTTTAATATATATATATATATATATATATATATATATATATATATATATATATATATATATATATATAAACAATCATATAATTAAGTTAAAATGATCTTTTAAAAGATGTAATTGATCGCATTGTTAAACGATGGGAAAAACATATAATGTTAAACGATGATGTTGTAGAACTAAACGATTGTGTAGGATTGATTTATAAGATGTTGTTAAACGATGATGTTGTACACTTAATGCGATCGTGGAGTATTTTATTTAAACAACTATGTGTTTATACGATTAGACGATGATATTGTTGAATATAAACGATCCTGGTAATAAATGTAGGATATAAAGAGTGAAATGGAATACAGATTTCTCAAGTATAGAATAAAGAAATTTTCGAAAGTTAAATTTAAAGATTTGAAGCTTTACAAACACTATAAATCATCTCTAAAATATTAAGAAATTTATAGGTCGAAGGAAGGAGCATTATCAATGCATTCTTGAGTTGACATTCTTCTTTCGTTTCTCTTGCCGCTTTCTTCTTGTGTTGAGACTTTTGTCTTTTTTTGCTGACAAACATTATTTTCCTTTTGTATTTCTTTAAATTCTCTCTTGTTTCCTTTTGTTTCTAACTTCTTGTGGTTCTCGATTGCTATTAGTGTCAGTTTCTTCTTGTGGTTCTTGACTGCTGTGAGTGTCAATTTCTTCTTTAGTTTCATTATTATAAATCTCATCTTCTTCAATAAACTTTTTTTTTCCTTTTGTTGTATCTTTTGCATTTTCTTTCCCTTGTTTTTCTATTTTGTTCTTCAACGATTACAATATTTCCCAACTGAATCTGACTTTTTTTTGTTTTGTCTTCCTGGTCCCTATTTTCAACTTCTTCTTCTTTTTCTCCATCTTTAAATTCAATTATCTGAATGTAAAAAGAGAATTTGTTGTCAAAATGATTGTGCAAGAAAATATAGAGAGCCATGCAATATAAAGATCCTTTAAATATGTACATACGATCATGAAACTAGTTAAGTAGCAAAGAAATAAAAAATATATAAATTAAAGAATTACAAACTAAACGAAAAGTCATGTGAAAATATAAATGATCGTTTAATATATTTAAACGATCGTGAAACTAATTGTATATTAAACAAATTAAAACCTGTGTCAATACGTGAGTTTTTGGTGTTCTTAAATAAATAAACCAGTTGTTCTTTTCATCTTCTTCATCTATCTACAAGCACATAAAGTAAGAATGTTCAGAGACATCATAAAGAAAACACATCAAGACAGATAAATTATATCTGTCTATACGAGTTATATTTATTGTTTGGAAAAGAATTAAACCTGCGACAATATTTTTGTTTTGGGTGTTTCTAAATCTGTAGTTGCTATTGTTTCCAAACTACTTTGTGTTTCCAAAACGACAGTTTCTTGTAAAGTAAAAGAAACAACATAATCGTGTTTTATTTGGAAATTGAGAAACATTAAACAAAATAAAGGAGTACATAATGAATAAGGCACTAACCGTAGGGTTGTGTTGTTGCATACTTCACCATTGTATTAACTTGTTCATCATCATCAAGAAGATCAAGGCTACAAGTAGGTGGACTATTTTTCTCAACGACTTTTGTATATGCAATTTCTTTCTCATTCTGTTGTTGTTGAAGTTTGGCTGATGGTGGTGGAACATTCAAGCTTGTCATAAACATTGTCAACATGCTTTTTATTTCTTTTATTCCTTGTCTTAATAATATTTGTTCTGTTTCTATTTTTTCTTGATTTATTCTAATTTCACTTATTTCATTTAAGATTTTATTTGTGTCATTCTTTTTTCCATTTCTTTCTTTTTTTTCCTGTTGCTCTGCTTTTTCTTTTCTTTCTTTCTTCTCAATATTTTTGAAATATCTCAAAATTGTTTGAGACTCTTCTTCTGATGAGTCTAGAGGTGTCATGGAGTGTAACGCCCCGAAAATTCGAGGTAAAATTTTCTCGTTTATGTAAATTATTCGAAAATCTAAAATGTTGGTGTAAGTTGATATAATAATAATATCATATTAATTATATTATTATTATTAATATTTAATTTATTTATTATAATATTAATATTATAATTATTATTATTATTTAATATTATAGTAATAATATTATTTTAAAACAATAACATTATTATTACATAATATTAATTTATTTTTATTTAATATTAATATTATTAT
Source organism: Cucumis melo (assembly GCF_025177605.1). NCBI lineage: Eukaryota > Viridiplantae > Streptophyta > Magnoliopsida > Cucurbitales > Cucurbitaceae > Cucumis > Cucumis melo. The sequence goes on from NC_066860.1 coordinate 17,884,372, forward strand.
ATATTATTATTTTTACTTTATATTATTATTATTAATATTATTTAATTATTAAGAGTTATATATATATATATATATATATATATATATATATATATATATATATATAATAAAAATTATTTGTTTTTAAAAAAACCTAACCCTAAATTGCGCGCCGTCTCCCCCCCCCCCGATTTTCTTCTTCTTCTTCTTCCTTTCCCCGGCAGCTTTTCCCTCTCCTCCCGACAATCGTCGCCCGACGCCGCCGCTTCCATCCGTTTCTCCTTCTTCTTCATCTCTTCTCCTTCCGACCGCAGCGCCACCACCATCCTCCTTAACCTTCTCCTTCGTTTCCGACAGCGTCGGCACCGCCTCCATCTCCGATCTCCTTCGGTCTTAAGCAGCTACGAGACCTGCCGGCCGCCTCTGTCCCAACCGCAGGTGGTATCCCTTCCTTTCAGCGTCGTGCCTCGTGCGTTGTCTGCAAATCGCCGCCGCCCTCGTTCGCCGGAAGATAATAAACCAACCGTGGCTGCCGTTTTCATCCAACCCGACCCGGTTCCAAGCTGACCCGACCCAAAACCCGTTTCCAGTCCGAGCCACACACAAATCCGGGTAAGCCGAGCTGAGTAAGCCGAGCCGAGTGAGCCGAGTGAGCCGAGCCACAATCTGAGCCGCGAGCCAAGTGAGCCGAGCCGCGAGCCGAGCCGCGAGCCGAGTGAGCCGAGCCGCGAGCCGAGTGAGCCGAGCTACAAGTCGAGCTGTGAGCCAAGGCCAAGCCGAGCCGAGCTCCTTGTTTCACCAAGCCACCTAAGCCTTCCTTCCTCCGCTCCGGGTCACGGTGAGTCTTCGGTAAGGATTGTTTTCGATGAATTTCCTAATGTTGCTACATCCGATTAGAGTTTGAATATTGGAATAAGATATGGCCCTACTTTTCTCCCTTGAAGGTAGTACAGAGTTGACGCTTAAGTTCTCGGGTCCCGCGGCAGGCTTGGTTGGAGATAGCTTCCTTTCCTTGGGTAAGTCAACGGATGTCGCTTCTGACCTTTTAAAACGACTTCTACTAAAGTCATCAACTAAAACTTTCGTGTTTCGTTTAGGTGGATCTGTTGAGCGTGGATTCGATCGAGGGGCATAACCGAGTATCAGGTAAGGGTTTTCCTACTACTGGACCCCGAATCCAGGCCGAAAACGTAGTAATCCACAGTGGATTACACGTTAGTGACTGTACTGAATAACTGTATGCGTGTTGACTGTTAAGTACTGTTATTATATTTTGTCTGATGTAAAGATACTGTGACTGCTAATTGTGGATTGAGATTTTATGTTGATGGACCTTGAAGTTACGGTTCAGTATGTAGTAAAGTATTGGTCTGGATGTTGATCATGGAGTTTGGACGGGGAAGGACAGTGAGTCCGGTTTTGGTTGGTTAGTTGATTGGGCTTAGGATTTTCCCTAATGGTGTGCGAATTGGTGATGCGTATAGCAACTGAGGGTATAGATGTTTAAACCTATACTATCTGACTGACAAAGCCTATGGCGGAACTGTAAGATGAATGTCGTTGGGGTGTGACTGATGTAGACGGTTTAGTATGGACTGAGGGGTAATGGTTAGCTTCATCTATGGGGTAGTGTGCCTTACGGATTACGTGCATCCTTCGGGAGCACTAGACTGATAGGTGCATCCTTCGGGAGCACTAGACTGATAGGTGCATCCTTCGGGAGCACTAGACTGATGTGTGCATCCTTCGGGAGCACTAGACTGATACGTGCATCCTTCGGGAGCACTAGACTGATATGTGCGTTCTACGGAACCACTAGACTGTTATGTAGGGTACCCCCGAATAGGAAGTTAACTGTTGTCCCCTAACGGGCCCAGTAGTGGGTCCCTTACTGGGTATGTTTATACTCACTCTTTTCTCTTCTTTAACTTTTCAGGTAAGGGCACAGCGAGGGGCAGACCGACGAGAGGCAGGAAGGACGCGTGAAGGCCATATGGACGCGTCTGGTTTTCTTATCGCTTCCGCTATGTATTTTGTCAGAATATTTTGACTTGTGATTTTGAACTGGTGACTTGAGTTTTTATTTGTGACTTTTTGATTGATTTAAAATAGGGCCCGAAACTGTCTTTTTGTAAGGTTTCTAATGCTTTAATGAATCGTAACTGGTCCGTTTTAAATTTTATGTTGAATGGTCGAGTTTTGGTATTTGGTAGTGACCTCAGCTTAGTCCGGAAAGTTGGGTCGTTACATGGAGAACTATAAATAAAATGATATTAGATTATTAGTGAAAAAGTAGCAAACGTATTGATAAATAGTGATAGATTTATATCATCATATATTTAAGATAGACATGGATAGAAAATCTTTCATTCTCTATCTAGATAGACATATATAAAGCATGCTCTAAGTTTACTTACATTCTCAGATTCAAAAATATCGATGTTTAGAGTCCTTCAGTCACTTGTTTCCAAACATTTCCATGTTACAATTCGTGGCCTTTCCGTTGCAAGCTTTCTTCCAAACCCAACATCTAAATTGAAAAGTCTTGATATTTTCTCAAAAGCCCAATAGACTAAAGCTAAGGGAAACCCTAGGTATACAACATCCTTGTCACTGTAGGATGCTTTTTTTCAAGAACTGATATATTAGGATGTATAATAACTTTCCCCATGGATAACCTTTGAAGATTTCTTCATTATCCAATATGTCTAGATGTAGGAGATTTATGTGGTTGTGTTGCTGCTTGGGAATTAAAAATGCTCATATGATATAGAGGTTAACTAGTTTTTCTTTCAATGAGTCTTCCTCGTCGCACAACGCTTTGAAAGTTCTTTCTATATCTCTTCTTGTTATAAAGTCATCATGATAGAAAACTGCATTTTTCAGACCTTTTTCTTTCTTTCTCCTAGATTTAACTCAGGGAATTGTTGACCTTTTAGTCCAGTCACAAAACAAAAGTCTTTTAGTCTAAATTCTACTATATGTCCATTGAAGTTGAAAGCAAGGACATTAGTTTTTTTTAGTATGACATTGTTTTCTTAATAGAAAATTCAGGAATTGTGTTGGTATTTTGGCCATTTTAATGTTAAGAAACTGGCCAAAAGGATTGTTTGTCAAAACTCGAGAAAGAATTCTTTTGTCTATTTTTGACTTGATATGATTCAATGTTTCTAAACTATAATATACAGTAATTCTAAGGTTTTTTGTTCATCTTCCACAATAATGTCATTTGGATAGTGTTTCACCTGTTGAGTGACATAATAAATTGTAACGACCCAGCTCTTTATACTAAGCTAAGGTCATTACTAAAAAGAAACAATGACAAGAGACACCTTTTTGAAAGGAGGGAAACTACGTTTTTCATTAAAAACGGAATATTAAAACATTGAAACATAGACGCAGAAGCAAAACTGAGTCCCTATATGGCATGTCACGGATCCTTCTCTGTCACTCGCCAGCTTTCCTCTACCTTTACCTTCGTCTGAAATATTAAACATAGAAAGAGTGAGTATAAACATATACTCAGTAAGGGACCTACTACTAGTCCCGCTAGGTATCTGTTAACTTCCCATTAGAGTCCTGTAAAGAAGTACCCAAGGACTGGCACGTTCCCGAACACGTGCAATCTATGATCCCGTAGGAACAAGCTGGTCTCTGGTGAACCCAAGGGAACACCTAAGACGATCGGGCTGTGAGTGATCCCGTCGAATCACTCAAATCATGTCTATGTCAATGTCAATGTCAGACTGGCAGTCCCGTCGAACAACGCAGTCATAAGTGTGAGCGATCCCATTGGATCTCTCAAATCATGTCTGTGTCAATGTCAATGCCAGACTGGTGGTCCCCTCGGACTACACAGTCTTAAAAAGGTAGTGATCCCGAAGGACACCTATGTGGGTACGACTCTAATAGACAAAGTTAACAGAACACCCTATCCATAGCATGTAGCACAACATAACATCATAGCATGGCATGAATATTAATCTTAACGTCCTTAATCATGTCATTAATATATCATGCATCAACAACCATCAACATCTATCTACCAGTCATTAACATAACATCAGTCATCATCATCAATCATCAAAATAATAATCTCAGTCATCATCATCAACATACTACCAGTCATAACATGACATCAGTCATCAACATCATCTCAGTATAACGACAGTCATTATCAATAGCATCAAGTTATGCATTTTAGCTACCATCAATGCATAATCATAATTACATGCAGTCTCTTAAATTCAGTTCGAAGGTCTAGTAGGAGAATCTCTTACCTTGAGATTTTAGCCAAACAAGGTACTCCCTAGTTGACAGTAAAAATTCTCCAATTAACTTGATCCTAATCATAAAAGGAAAACTCAGTATCTTGATTAATAAAATTAGCAATTGACTATCATCCAAAAATTCTCCCAAAATAATTAACTTTCTAAAAATTGGGGTTGAAACCAATTCAACCTTGATTGGGAAAAATCGAAGATTTAAATCCTCAAAAAGTTTAGCCAATTGAGCATTTAAAGAAACCCCAAATAGATCCAAAATTAAATTAATAAAATATTAATTTAATTTCATTGGCTTACCAAGGTTACTCAGATGGAGGTTGAAAAATCATTTTATCCTTGATGAAAAATTCATCACTTTAAATCCTCAAGCTTCCAAAAAGACCAATCTTAACTTCAACTGATGAAGCGGCGACAACAGAGGGTTATCTTAGAGAAGAAGATGAAGAACTTTTTTTTTTCTTTTACTTTCTAACTTAAGCATTTCAATGCTATTTATAGACCTAAATAATAACAATAATATTTATTATTATTATTTCCTTTTCCTTTTCCTTTTAGGATATATATATATATATATATAATACCAAAAAATATACATATATCTTTATTCCCATTATCTTTTCTCAGTAAATGCCTTAAATGCACAAAATCTTAGCCATCTATAATCATTAATAATAATAATAATACTTCTTTATTATTATTATTTTCTCTCACCAAAATCTACAATAAACATATATATTTATTTAAACCATTATTCTCTCTTTTAAATAAATATATATCTTTTTCTTCCAATCAAATCAACCATCTCTCTTCTCATGGATTATCTTCTTTTCCAAACAAATATAATTATATTCCATAATATAATTAACTTCACTTTTCCAAATTATTAATTAAATATATATATCCATATATATACTCAATTAAATCCAATTCCACCAAAACCAACTTTTCGCTCCAAAATCTCAAATTAACTTAAATGCTCAATTATTTTAATCAACCAAATCTTTTCCAATAAATCACTAACTTCCAATATGAATTATCTTAACCCAACCATAACAACTCCACTCCATAATTAATATTTATCTTTGTGCAGAATAATTAATTATCTTCCACAATAATTAATTATTATTTACCTTTCTTCCAAAATAATTAATTGTCTTCTACAATAATTAATTATTATTTATCTTTCTCCAAAATAATTAATTATCTTCCACAATAATTAATTATTATTTATCTTTCTCCAAAGTAATTAATTATCTTCCACAATAATTAATTATTATTTATCTTTCTCCAAAATAATTAATTGTCTTCCACAATAATTAATTATTGTTTATCTTTCTCCAAAGTAATTATCCTTTTACAAATAATTGTATTTTCCCAAAATATAATTATTTTATTTTTTCTCCCTTACTAAATATTGTTTCTCCAAAATACAATTATCTTTTCCTTAAATAATTATATTTCAACAAATATAATTATTTTTTCCTTTAACATAATAATTATATATATATTTTCACATATACATATAATTATCAAATCTCCAACAAATTTTTCACCCTACAATTTAATTAAATAACATCCATAATTATTTAATTAAATTCAACTTCAACAACACTAAAAATCTACAACTTTACTTAATTCTCTTAACTTATCATTTAATCAAAAACTCAACAAACACCACATGCCAAAACCTCTAATTAATTAAATATTTATCCAACAAATATTTAATTAATTTCAATTCTCACATAAATCAAATAATTCTCATTAAATGAATTCAAAATAACACCCAATAAATTAAATCTAATTAAACAAAATTAAGATAATTAACTCCAAAATTATCTTAATTTTTTGGTGCGTTACATAAATAGTATGTTTCAAACAACAAGGGTAAGTTTAAACAAATTTACAAATGCAGAGCGCTATAAAGAAAAAGATACACATATATACAATGCTATACAGACAGATATTCACATTATACTTTGTTACCTTTAGTTCTTTTTCTTTATTCTATCTTTGCTTTACACCTTATTGATTTGCTACACGATGCTTGTTGATTCTTGCTCACAATATATTTGTAAAAAAGAAGACTAATATAAATTTATTCAATGAAATATATACAATTAGTATAGAAATAGACATGTTTGTATGTGGGATAGATCGTGATAAATATAGATTGATCGTAATGAATATAGATTAAGACCTCTTTGTATGCGATATAGATCGTGCTAGATATATATGGATGATGGTGATACATTGAAATGAATATAGACTCAGACCTTTTTGTATGCAATATAAATCGTGGTAGATATATGTAGATGATGGAGATAGATCAAAATGAACATAGATTCAAACCTTTTTGTATGCAAGTCAGATCATCGATCACGACAGTTTTGTTGAAGTAGTTACTGGGATATAAACGATTGACAAGGAAGAGGATGAACGAAAATGTCTGAGCAAGTTCCTTCACCTTTTTATAGCCCTTTCATTTTGATGGCATTTTTATAATTATGAGTTATTGGAGTTTCTGTAAATGTTCGTTTATACTTATATAAACGATCGTTGAAATTTCTCTACATGATCGTGTATACTTAAACTTTTTCGTCATCTTTTACTATTTATTACCTTATCGTTTATATATATGATTATTGTTTATATAATGTACAGAATCGTGTATGATTATCATTTAGATTTTCAAACATGATCAGACGCACATATGAGGTAATCGTTAAAGATAATTTACGCGATCGTTAAAGATAATCGTTAAAGTATTTTGTTATCGTTTAGCGTTTATTGTTGATCGTTTATGTATTTGGTAATTTACAAGATTGTGTATCAATTGTATATTATTCTACACAATGCCGTCTAATAATCGTTTATTAACATTAGTCGGGCGTGTGCGAACGATTAATCACGCGTTTATTGGGGTATTTTTGGTATTTCGCATTATGGGCCTATGAGCTTTTTTCCGTTTCTGAAATTGTTTTATAGAGTGTAAATAACTTGCCACTTTGTTAAATTATTGAAAATATCCCTAGAATAATTATAAAATTGATTTTGGACTATACATTTAAGGTTTAAACATTTCATCAAGAGAACATTAAAAACTAATAGGATTATTATTTATAACAATAATAAAAAAACATAAACACTTTCTAAAATAGTCAGAGAGTTTTTTCGGTGACTAACCATTCTAAAAAAAATGGGAAAAGGAGATAGAGAAAGGGTGGAAAAAGAGAGTTTTTGTAACACCCCATAAGTTTAAGGAACCAATTTTGGGTGTTACATTAAGTGGACTTCGAAGTTAAGGAATATATTCTGTTGTTTTGTGTTGGATTAATTAAATATATATACATGGGTGTGTATATTTAATTAAAGATTTTGGAATTTGGTAGAATTTGTTATTAATTAAGACATGAGAGACAAGTATCCCAAGTTATTCAAAAATTAGAACTTTCGAGGAAGAAAGTTTGTTAAAGGAGGGAAGATTGTAACGCCCCAAAAATTAAGATAATTTTGGATTTAATTATCTTAATTTTGTTTAATTAGATTCAATTTATTGCGCGATATTTTGAATTCATCTAATGAGAATTACTTGATTTATGTGGGAATTGAAATTAATTAAATATTCTTGGATGAATATTTAATTAATTAGAGGTTTTGACATGGGGTGTTTGTTGAGATTTTGATTAAATGGTAAGTTAAGAGAATTAAGTAAAGTTGTGAATTTTTAGTGTTGTTGAAGTTGAATTTAATTAAATAATTATGGACGTTATTTAATTAAATTGTGGGGTGGAAAGTTTGTTGGAAATTTGGTAATTATATGTATATGTGGAAATATATATATAATTATTATGTGAAAGGGAAAGATAATTATATTTGTTGAAATATAATTATTTAAGAAAAAGATAATTGTATTTTGGAGAAAAGATATTTAGTAAGGGAGAAAAAGTAAAATAATTATGTTTTCTCAAAATATAATTATTTATAAAAGGATAATTATTTTTGGAGAAAGATAAATAATAAATAAATTATTGTGGAAGATAATTAATTATTTTGCAAAAAGTTAAATCTTGATTCTGGAGTGGAGTTGTTATGGTTGGGTTAAGATAATTCATGTTGGAAGTTATAAGTGATTTATTGGAAAAGATTTGATTGATTAAAATAATGGAGGATTTAAGTTAATTTGAGTTTTTGGAGGGAAAAGTTGGTTTTGGTGGAATTGGATTTAATTTAGTATATATATATGGATATATATATTCAATTAATAATTTGAAAAAGTGTAGTTAATTATATTATGGAATATAATTATAATTGTTTGGAGAAGAAGATAAACCATGAGAAGAGAGATGGTTGATTTGATTGGACAAGAAAAAAAAATATATTTATGATAGTTTAAATAAATATATGTGTTTATTGTAGATTTTGGTGAGAGAAAAATAATAATAATAAAGAAGTATTATTATTATTATTAATGGTTATAAATGTCTGAGATTTTGTGCATTTAAGGCATTTATTGAGGAAAGATAATGGGAATAAAGATATATGTATATTTTTTTGGTATTATATATATATATATATATATCCTAAAAGGAAAAGGAAAAGGAAATAATAAATATTTATTTATTATTATTTGGATCTATAAATAGCATTGGAATACTTAAGTTAGAAAGTAAAGGAAAAAGAAAAAGGTTCTTCATCTTCTTCTGTAAGATAACCCTCTGCTGTCGCCGCCTCATCAGTTGAAGTTAAGATTGGTCTCTTTGGAAGCTTGAGGATTTAAAGTGATTAATTTTTCCATCAAGGATAAGATGATTTTTTCAACCTCCATCTGAGTAACCTTGGTAAGCTAATGAAATTAAATTAATATTTTATTAATTTAATTTTGGATCTATTTGGAGTTTCTTAAAGGGTTCAATTGGCTAATTTTTAAGATTTAAATCTTGGATTTTTCCCAATCAAGGTTGAATTGGTTTCAACCCCTTTTGTTTGAGAAGTTAATTAATTTGGGAGAATTTTTGGATGTTAGCCAATTGCTAATTTTATTAACTAAGATACTGAGTTTTCCTTTTATGATTAGGATCAAGTTAATTGGAAAATTTTTACTGTCAGTTATAGAGTACTTTGTTTGGCTAAAATCTACAGGTAAGAGATTCTCCTACTAGACCTTTGAACTGAATTCAAGAGACCGCATGTAATTATGATTATGCATTGATGGTAGCTAAAATGCATAATTTGATGCTATTGATAATGATTGTCATTATACTGAGATTATGATGATGACTGATGTTATGTTAATGACCGGTAGCATGTTGTTGACGACTGTTGATGTTAATGATTGTTGATGCATGATATATTAATCACATGATTAAGGACGTTAAGATTAATATTCATGCCGTGTTATAATGTTATGTTATGCTACATGCTATGGACAGGGTGTTCTGTTAACTTTATCTATTAGAGTCGTACCTGCATGGATGTCCTTCGGGATCACCACCTTTTTAGGACTGCGTAGTCCGACGGGACCGCCAGTCTGGCATTGATATAGACATGATTCGAGTGATTCGACGGGATCGCTCGCAGCCCGATTGTCTTAATGTTTCCTTCGGGTACACTGCAGACCAGTTTGTCCTAGGTGTTCCTTTGGGATCACCGGAGACTAGTTATGTTCCTCCGGGATCACATGTTGTACGTGTTCGGGAACGTGCCAGTTCTTGGGTACCACTTTTCAGGACTCTAATGGGAAGTTAATAGACACCAAGCGGGACTAGTAGTAGGTCCCTTACTGAGTATATGTTTATACTCACTCTTTCTATGTTTAATATTTCAGGCGAAGGTAAGGGTAGAGGAAAGATGGCGAGTGACAGAGAAGGATCCGTGACATGCCATATGGGGACTCAGTTTTGCTTCCGCGTTTATGTTTTAGTGTTTTAAGATTTCGTTTTTAATGAAAATTTAGTCTTCCCTCGTTTCAAGAAAGCGTCTATTATTATTGTTTCTTTTTAGTAATGACCTCAGCTTAGTATAAAAAGTTGGGTCGTTACAATAGGTATGTAAAATGGTAGGCAATAAAGAAGAATTCTTGGAAATGACTAACCTCCCTTTGAATTGCAAGACTCCTTGGTGTACTGTAGATCTTGCTCAACCTTACTTCAAATCTCCTTCAATTTTGAGTCATTCTCCACGTCTTCTTGTATTTTGGCCAAATCAATTAGGGCAGAAGCTGAAAGTTGGTTCAGATGGACTGTAGGTGGCACCCTAGATAATGCATCGGCGGCTTTGTTTTCTAACCCTTGTTTATATCCACTTCAAACGAGTATCCCAGCAACTTAGCAATCCATTTCTGGTATTGTGGTTGGATCACACGCTGTTCCAAAAGGAACTTCAATGATCTCTGATCAGTTTTCACAACGAACTTGCGGCCCAAAAGATATGGCCTCCATCTCTGCACTGCAAACACTACAGCTATCAATTCCCTCTCATATACCGGTTGGCTTTATCCCTCATGCTTAGAGTTCAACTGAAGTAGGAAATAGGTCGTTTAGCTTGAGTTAATAAAACCCCCACTCCATAGCCAGATGCATCTGTTTTAATTTTAAATGGCAGGTTGAAATCTGGTATTGCTAACACCGGCAAGGTCATCATAGCTTTCTTTAGCTGTTCAAATGAGGCTGTAGCTTCTTCATTCCACTTGAAACTCCCATTCTTCAATAGTTGAGTAAGTGGCCCTGCTATGTTGCCATAATTGTGCACAAATCTACGGTAATATCCGGTTAAACCCAAAAATCCTCTTACCTCACACACATTGGTTGGAATAGGCCATTCGCTAATAGCCCTAATCTTATTGGGATCCACTTCCACTCCTTTTTAAGATATAACATGTCCCTAGTAATTCACTCTCTCCTTAGCAAAACTGCACTTACCTAGATTAGCGTACAACTCATTTGCTCTCAGAATTTCCAACACCAATTCCAAGTGTTGTATATGTTCTTCCAATCCTTTGCTGTATACTAGGATGTCATCAAAGAAAACCAGTACAAACCTCCTCATATACTGTCACACCCCCTCCGGACTACCTGCTACCTTATACCGAAAGATGGCGTGAAGCCGACGAACAACGCTTTTCTGTACCTGTATTTGTCGACTCTGCTTAAAACTTTCATGTGATGAACTTGCCAATCTAGTATATAAACTATTATACATGCAACAAAACACAGCGAATCCTAGGCTAGTCAAACACAGCTAGTCAAACACATACATGAAGTGTACCTCAAAATTTACCGTTTTCACGAGTAAACCTAAAGACACCTTAATCAAAATATAACCAACAAAATTTACACAACTACAGCTCCTAAAGCTTATACAAACTCTGGAGTATCTATAACATACAAGGGTGTATATACATCACAAGACAACAGACTCTATGCCCAACTCAAAACACGTACTGACAATCGATAATTGAGCTTCAGCAGATTAAGGCAGTCTATCAGGCACCGAGAACTCGATCTCTACCTGGAAAATGGGTAAAAAATTTTGGAAAGGGTGAGCTATAAAGCTCAGTGAGTGACTCAGTTTAAAACTATGAATTTAAAGATAAGAGCACGTGAAAACTTTACACATATAAATCTGTTTATACAAGTCGTAAATGTAAACGTGTAGTAGTAAGAATAGCTTTCTTAAATACTCAGCATGTTCATCATTGAAATCTAGCAAGGCATATAAAGTATATCGAAGAATTTTAACTAACATGACAAATCTACGTTGTGTAGGGTACACCCAGTACAACAACGTTTACAGCTCTACGATGTAGTGGGGCCCGCCCAGCACTCCCATCGTCTTTGTCGTAGTGGGGCCCGCTCAGCACTCACGACAGTATCGTTGTTACGGAGTACACTCAACGTCAACAATGGAATCTAACCAATGTGCACACGGTAATCTCTAGCCTCAGGCTCAAGATCTCAGTCATGTAGTTAATGAAAATTTCATAAATCATCTAAAAATATTAAAAAAATGACTGCTTATAAATTTTACACAAAGCTCGAACTTTACTCAGCTCTTTCGTGGAAAACTGTAGTTCTTAAAACAAAACTTCTTACTAATTCATGCTTTGCTTAAGACATTGTGGTTTAAATACTTTCCAAACATTTAATATCTACGTGCTAGCATAAATTTCTTTAAGAAATCTAGTCTCCAAATGTATACTTGAAAATAGTCATGAAATTCAAATACCTTTCATGGCTTCGTAAATAAACATTTATCGCATTCAATCATAATAACAGTTATGGAAAATATTTCAAAGTTGGTTTTGTCACTCACAGTCTTGGGCTAGATCCTTGGTCTATAAGCTCGGTTTAATTCTTCTCGGCCTACCAACAACCCAACCGAGTATTAAAACTATAAACATTTTGGTTTCCTAAAGATATACATAACATGTCGCACCAAAGATGACGCTCATGAAAACAAAGCTTAAGAAATAAAATCCTATTTCAACAATTCTCTAAAATTTCAAGATTTCTAACATAAACTTCAAAGGACTATAACTTTCTCAATACTTAACCAAAATGAGTGTTCTTTATATCACAATCTTCATTTTGAGATCCACTAAAACTTACCCGAAGACATGTAAATCTGATTCCCCGTGCATAAACTCAAATAACCCTCGAAACAGAACCACTTCGAGAATCGCGTGCACACGACCTCTTTAACTTATCCCTACAATTTAACTGATTTTTAGTCGTTTTTGGTTTACGATTTCTTCATGAAAGTTGTAGTAAATTGAATAAACTTTCCAACCATATCAAATACAGATTCTAAATCCACCGGTACACTCTGAAATACAAGAAAAACCAGAGACCTCCTGATTTCGAGTGAAAACCAACTGCCTTGTTTCTTCATCAAAAAGCACCAAATGAATATCCCAATTTGCTCCAACTTTCTTCATAAAGTTTGTTTGAAAATGAGTTAACTTTCAGTAAATGTAAATCTCACCTCTTAATTCCTTTTGAAGAGTTCAAACCGAATTAAAAACCAGTGATGTGCAGAATGAACTAAAATTCAGCCATGGATACACTTTGCTTGAGTTCTCCTACTCTTCTTCAACCTCAAAATTCTAGTAAAATTCCTCTTCTTCTTCCAAACTCTCTCTTAGTAGTTCTCTGTAAATTGAAGAAGAAAAAAAAATGGAAGTTGGATGTCTTCAAAATTCTTGGCGGTGAAGGGAAGAGAAGAAGAAGAAGAAAGGTAAAAATGAAATTTTCTTCTCTTTTTCTTCTTTTTATCCTTTCTTTTCTTTCTTTTCTTTAATTTATTTAATAAAACTATTTAATATATATATATATTCCAAACTCTCTCTTAGTAGTTCTCTGTAAATTGAAGAAGAAAAAAAAATGGAAGTTGGATGTCTTCAATATTCTTGGCGGTGAAGGGAAGAGAAGAAGAAGAAGAAAGGTAAAAATGAAAATTTCTTTTCTTTTTCTTCTTTTTATCCTTTCTTTTCTTTCTTTTCTTTAATTTATTTAATAAAACTATTTAATATATATATATATATTTACACTTAATTTCCATTTTCTTTTTGTTTTCCACATTTAAAGAAATTAAACCAAGAAAATATCAGGTTTACATATACGGCCTGAAAACGACATTCATCAAAGCTTGGAAAGTAGAAGGTGCATTAGTCAAACCAAAGAAACTGTCCACCACCTTCCAGTTGTCCAATAGTACCTCTACTTTTCCACAAATTCCTTTCCCTTTAATGGCTGCTCCTAAACCCAAAATCACCCCATAATTGGTTGTAGCTTTCAACGGTAGATTCAGGCCGGTTACCAATTTTTCAGATTTAAAATTGTGGGTAGCCCCACAGTCAATCAACATCACCACTTGCTCATCCTTCACCTTTCCTTTCACCTTCATCGTTCCCGAATTGGTCAACCCCACTACCGAATTAAAGGAAAGCTCTATGTTCAAATTCTCCACTGCTCCAACTTCAATAACATTTTCATCCGCCACTTCTTCTTCTCCATCTTCCTCAATGATCTCAAACTCTTCTCCATTCTCCCGTACTACCAGTATTCTTAACTCCTTGTTTTCTTTAATTTTACATCGATGGCCCGCATGATATTTCTCTCCACACTTGAAACACAACCCCTTTTCCCTCCTAGCTTGAAATTTAACATCTGTCAAATGCTTGGAAGGTCCTTCCCTTTGGTTATCCGCCGCCGTGACTCCTCTGAGTGTGACTGTTCTCATTGGAATATTTCCACTAGCTGTGGCTACCACTGCTTTAGTCTCTGTCCCTTCTTTTGCCTTAGGCAGATTATACTGAAACTTGCTTCCATACACATTGCTCAACCCACATTCCTTCCTCACTCTCTCACTTTTCTCAATCTTAAGAGCCAGCTTCATCATTTACGCTAACCCTTGCGGTTCTAGAACTTCAACTTCGGTTTTCAACCATTGACTGAGCCCATTCATGAAAGTCTCTTCAAGCACCACCGTTTGTAAGAAAGCTATCGGAGCTAAATATTTGTCAAATCTATTCCGATACTCCTCTACCGTGGTCTCTTGTTTGATCGTCAAAAACCTGCCTACCAACGTACCATCCCTGATTGTTCGAAACCTTGTTAGCATCTTTTGGTTCAAATCATCACAGCTCTTGAAAGATTCCCGTTCATCCAGAGATCGATACCAGTCGAGGGCCGGTCCATCAAAGCTAATAATAGCCACTGACATCTTCTCTGATTGGTTAAGTTATGAATCTTGAAATATCGGTCTGCTCGAAATAACCATGAATCAGGATCTATTCCGTTGAAGATCGACATTTCAACCTTCTTGAATTTGCTCCTATCAAATGCCTTATCCTCTCCACTCCTCCCTTCTCCCCTCGATTCACCAATTAGCACTTCTGCTGTAACGTTGCTGCCAATTCCCTTACTCGGTGATCCCTCCAAATCAGTCGATTCAACTACCTTTTCTCGAATGATTCCTTGGATGTACTTCAGGATCACTTGCTGCTGTGTTTGATGTTTCTTCATCTGCGCATTCATATTTTCAATACTCTTCGAAATCAAGGACATATTTCCTCCATCGTGGGCAGCTTCTTCAACTATATTCTCATTTCCCTAATTTCCTGTTCCACAAAATCCAACCGTTCTTCGCTTTTGTTGGCCATCTTCTTACGCTTTCCCAGTTTCTACCGCTCTGATACCAAATTGATAGAACACTGATTTGGTGATTCTACTTTTATTGATATCCAAACGTAATTACAATATTTGATAAAAACAGAAAGCAAAACAGTACTACTAGGATCTCAATCCTTCCCTAACCGAAGCCAAGATACAATATTCAAATTTAACAGAAAATAAAAGACAGAACAAGAAACCAGAAAGCAAGGAAAATTCAGAACCAATGTACTACTCCTCCTGTCTCTCAAGGAGTGAGTTAGCCCTCTTAATTTCAACAAAATTCTGCACCCCAGTTTCTGCTATCTCCCTGGCTTAAATCCCTCTCCAATCCCAACTAACTACTGGGCCCACAACTACAGTTTCCTCCCTCCGAATTCTCCTCCACCTCTCTAACTAACATATCCTGTGCCCACTTCCCCTTATTTCTCCTATTATTTCTTCTATTATATGCGAATAATATTGGTGGTTTAACATAATCACATTGAAAACTAAAATGGAAGAAAGAGCTCATAATCTCTATGAGATATAAGGGCTAGTAACATATTTATCTCATCGCCAATTGAGAGCGAAGTTGCTCCATATTATCTTGTATGATATGACGGTTTATTTAAAATTTTGTTTCACAAGTCCAAATATGTTCATTTCATCCAAGAAAAAAAAGGTGAAATTTGAAAATTGATCTAAGAATGGTGAGAAAGCCATTAGTTGAGAGCTTTCACTCAGCTATGTATGTATTATGTAACTCTTTTTTGATTAATGGAAGCATCACCTTTTTTGGCATGAGAGCATGATGAGGGTGGTAAGGAGATTTTGACATATAGTTGAGATGTCTCAATGCACCTACTCATCCATGCATTTTTTTAATATCTTCTTAAAAAAAAAAATAAAACTTCCAAAAAGCGTGGAAAACCTAAAATCAGGCATATATACGAGAAGAAAATATCATAAAGTTTAACTTCTATTTTTTATCTAATTAATGAATCTTTGCATATACACACCACATATATCCACAAGGCAAGTGTAAAGAGATCTGCAGGGAGATCAATTAAGATAGAGTTGAGAAGGGAGAACCATCTAGGAATTACATCACTTTTCAATTCTTCAGATGCCCAAAATAGCCAAGTTGTAATTCAAATGTCAGCCAGGGAAGAAGATATTATAAGAAAGCTTTATGAGGCATCAAAGATTGGATGTGTACAAACATTGAAAACTCTCATTCAAGACAATCCAGATCTCATTGGGAAGGCTTTGATTTATACAACTTCCATTACAATTGAGACCATTATTGCACGTCTCAATTTCTCATGGCCACCTTGAATTCACTCAGTTGCTTTCGAATCACAACCCTCAACTTGCTGTTGAAGTTGATGCCTTTCAAAGAACACCACTTCACATAGCTTTTGCTAATAATGGAGATATGGAGATTATTAGAGCTTTGTTGGAGAACGCAAGTGCTTGCTTGGTTCAAAATGTTAATGACTTCATTCCTCTTCACTACGCAGTGACTAGTGAAAATATTGAGATGATGGAATTGTTGATAAGAGCAAAGCCACAATCTGTTTTGATGAAGCTCAACAATGGTAGAACTGTTTTACATTTATGTGTTTTGGCAACCATTTGGAGGGAATGAAGCTGCTTGTTGCTCAAACAGTATTATTTGGTAAAGATCACTTACTTAATGGATGATGTAGGGAATGCAGTTTCAGATTTGTCTTTGATGTTGCGATGAATTGAGGTAAACTATGTACTGAATAATTCTTTGAATCTTTATAACCAACAGTTTAGAAATTAACTTCGATTCATACATGAATTTAAAATTTCCAGGTACCATGGTAAAGAGAATATAATGTAAGACACTCTTGATTAGAAAATATCTTTTGGATTATTCCAAACAAATACATTTTGTCATTTACATTTGTTATGAAAATTATCAATACAACAAAAGAGAAAAACATATATGTATATCGATTTGAGCCCAACAAATCCACGTTGTCTCCTTAAGACAAATTTACTCACCCTAGTGCTTGAGTTTTTAGAGTAATTGTCTCCAAGAGTAGAACATATTACCTTTGTTCTAAGAGTAGCACTCCGTCTAGAAGATCAGCGAACAAAACTTTGTGGATCTACCGAACGTGAAAATTGTGGATAATGGAGAGAAAATAGTTTTTGAAAGAAGACAAATGATAATGAAAATTTTTCCTCTTCTTCAACCAAATAGAAAAGGACCTATTTATAGACTTATTCGTGGCCATTTCGAAAAATCGTGTCCTTTTTTCTATATCACTTTTCATGAAGCGATGCATCCACTCATGATGCATCCACTCATGATGCATCCATTCATGAATAAACATAAATAGTTATCGGTTTTTCATGAAGTGATGCATCCATTCATGATACATCCGTTCATGAAGAAACACGAACAATAACCATTTATTCCAACAATCCCCCCCATAAATGGTAAGTTGACAAATTGAAGAAAAATGAGCATTCGGTATTTCGTGCCCTTCCAATAGCTGCCTGGCTATCACTATGTATACATATTGCAGACACCGGTTTAGACCAACTGAGAATATCTTCTAAAAGATTACGAAGCCATTCTGCTTCTTCCCCAGCCTTGTCTAGAGCTATAAATTCAGATTCCATTGTAGATCGTGCTATACATGTTTGTTTAGAAGATTTCCAAGATACAGCCCCACCGTCAAGGGTAAAAATGTAATCACTTGTGGATTTGGTGTCTTTAGTGCTTGATATCCAGTTAGCATCACTATAACCTTCAAGTAAAACAGGATAACAAGTATAATGTAATCCATAATTTTTAGTATGCTTTAAGTATCCTAAAATTCTCAAGATAGCTTTCCAATGATCTTGACCTGGATTACTTGTATAGCGACTTAACTTGCTTACAGCATACGCTATATCAGGACGTGTACAACTCATAATGTGCATTAAACTACCAATGATGCGAGATTATTCTAATTGTGCTATACTATCTCCATTATTTTTACCTAAATGGAGACTAGCATCAATTGGGGTCTTTTCAATCACAATGTCATGTTTTTTTATATTTCTTCAATATTGTATCAACATAATGTGATTGAGATAGCATTAACCCTATGGGGTTCTAGAAAATTTAATACCTAGAATAACATCTGCGACACCCATGTCTTTCATCTCAAATTTATTGGCCAACATTTGTTTGGTAGTCTTAATAATATTGATATTGCTACCTATAATTAGCATGTCATCAACATACAGGCACACAATGACATGGTCATTCTGATTGCTTTTGACATATACACATTTGTCATTTTCATTGATTTTAAATCCATTGGTCATCATTACACTGTCAAATTTTTCATGTCATTGTTTTGGTGCTTGTTTTAGTCCATAAAGAGACCTAATTAATTTGCAAACTTTCTTTTCTTGACCGGGGGAAACAAACCCTTCAGGTTGTTGCATGTAGATCTCTTCATCTAACTCACCATTTAAAAATGTTGTTTTAACATCCATCTGATGTATCTCAAATCCATGCAAAGCTGATATTGCTATGAGCATGCGAATGGAAGTAATTCTAGTAACTGGTGAGTATGTATCAAAATAGTCAAGTCCTTCTTATTGCTTATTACCTTTGGCAACAAGTCTTGCCTTATATTTATCTATTGACCCATCGGTCTTCATCTTTGGTTTGAAAATCCATTTACAACCAAGTGGTTTACTTCCTAATGGACGATCAACTAGCTCCCAAGTATGGTTATGCATAATGGACTCAATTTCACTATTCATAGCCTCTTACCAATATGGAGCTTCAGGAGAGGACATGGCCTCTTTAAATGTTTTAGGTTCGTTTTCCAACAAATATGTTAAAAAATTAGGCCCAAATGATTTTGAAATTCTCATCCTTTTACTTCGTCTAAGGTCCTCATCCTTGTTTAAGTCATCATTTGATCTATTGTGAGATTCACTCGTTGTAGCATCAAAAGAACGTTTTTGTAACCTTGCTTCATAAAACATTTTGCGTGAAAAAATATTCTCAAAGAATGTTACATTCCTTGATTCTATGATAGTACTAACATGTATATCTGAGATATCTGATTGATGAACTAGGAATCGATATGCACAACTGTTGATAGTATAACCAATAAATATGCAATCAATAGTTTTTGGTCCTATTTTAACCATTTTGGGTTTAGGCACTGCAACCTTTACTAGGCACCCCCACACTTTTAAGAATTTGTATGAAGGTTTTCTTCCTTTCCATTTTTTCATAAGGAATATTTTTGTGACTTCTTATGAGGTATCCTGTTTAATAAGTAGTTAGCTGTCAACAAAGCTTCTCCCCACAAATTTTAGGGTAAACCTGAACTTATAAGCATTGCGTTCATGATTTCCTTAAGTGTTCGATTTTTTCGTTCAGCAATTCCATTGAATTGAGGTGAGTAGGGAGCAGTAGTTTGGTGAATAATGCCATGTTCTGAACAAAATTGTTCAAAAGGAGGACCATATTCACCACCTCGATCACTTCTTATTGCCTTAATTTTTGTGCTAAGTTGATTTTCAACCTCTTCTTTATAAAGCTTAAACACTTCAACTGCCTCATCTTTGCTTTTCAGCAGATAAACATAACAATATTTTTGTGCAATCATATATAAAAGTAATAAAATATTTTTTCCCACCTTTAGTTTGTACAAATTTCAAGTCACAAATATCACTGTGAATTAACTCTTAAGGTTTGGTCATTCTCCCAGTGGAATGAAAAGGTGCTTTAGTGATTTTTGATTCCACACATACTTCACATCTATGACTTGTATCAAAGGTGAATTTTGGAATCAAGTTCATATTAATCAGCCTACGCAAAGAATTGAAGTTGACATGTCCGAGTCTACCATACCAAACAAATGACTCAACAATATAAGCAAAAGTAGATACTTTATTATTATTAATACTTTTGGGTACAACTGTGAGTACATTTAATTTAAACAGACCATCACTCAGATAACCTTTTCCAATGTACATCTCAATCTTGAAAAGTACAAATTTATCACATACAAAGACCAATATAAAGCTTTTCTTACTAAGTAATGAACTAGAAACTAAGTTCTTGCGAATGTCAGGAACATGAAGCACATTGTTGAGAGTGAGTTCCTTCCTAGATGTCATCTTAAGAATTACTTTTCCTTGTTCCTCGACCTTTGACGTAGAGGAGTTACCCATAAATAATTGTTCTACATTAGAGACTGACACATATGTTGCTCACTTTAGTAAGATTATTAGAACTGTGCTCACTTTTTTTAGAATTGTGTCGATGACAATACTCTAGAATTACATGTGTCGATGACAATACTCTTCTAACAAGATTATTAGAATTGTGCTCACTTTTTTTTCCTATATAAACAACAATGTCAAAATGTACTATAAAACATAGTTTAAGAACTTTTAAGAGTGTTAAGACAAGCTTACCTTGTCCTTTAGTAAGGAAGCTACCACACCTTTCAGCTCATCTACATATGACGTTACGTTGTTACATTTTCTTTCAAGAGATGCAATAGTTTTATATTTATGAATTGATGTTGACACCTTTCAATAGGGTCACACCAAAATCTTATTCCTTTTACATACCCGAAGATCGGGACCGATAACTCTACTAATTGCATAATCAATTATACTACTTAAAGAAGACATTCCCACATGATTTTGTTCGATACGCTCCTAATCAAAAATCATAGTAACTATTCAAAAGTCATGGTGGGTGGGGGGGGGGGGCATGAGACAGTCACAACAAGTTATTTAGTTGAAGGCAACAATCCAACTACAAATCAATACTCAGTAAACCATGGGACATAAAAAGATCACTGGGGGTGGGGGCAGAAGGCATTAGAGAAAGTCACAACATTTAAAACCTACTTCAAAAATAAATTCTAAGGTTTCAATATTAATTGCCAGTACGTTAACAAATAGATTGCACTCAGTTAAAAATAAAGTGAATTTGGTGTGTGTTAATGTTCAATGCAACACGTACATTAGAATTACATGACCAAAGTAAAAACGAAGACAAATTAAAATGCTAAAGATTAAGATGATTATGGAAAAATCTATCATTCATTGCATCAATCTCATCGTCAGACCATTCATCCAATGTTATTGACAAAACTAAAAGTCATTAAAACTAGCACCATCGTTGAAACATTAAAGAAAGGGGTCTTTTTACAAATAGAACAAAGCGACAAAATATTTACACTATATAGAACAATTTCGAAAATAGAAAAAGCTCATGCTCACCATGTAAAATACAAAAAATGTCCCATCAACAACGCAAGTGTAATATGTTGGTACAAAACACGCGCATAATATATTTGGTACATGATAGTTTACATTTGACTATTGTTTGGTACACAATCGTTTAGATTTGGTCATTTAATTTGACAATTATTTTTTTAATTCTATCGTTTAATTTGGTTACGTTTAAAATTGGTTACATGATCTTCTAGATTTGGGTAGGCAAATCGTTTTTCTTTTGGTACACAATCGTTTATATTTGGTCATTTAATTTGGCAATTATTTTTTAAATTCTATCGTTTAATTTGGTTACACGATCGTTTACATTTGGCTACTTCAATCTAAATGATTTTTTTTCAAGATTCTTTATACACGATTTTTTAGATTCTGCCATTTTTTGTACACGATAGTTTAGATTTGGTTGCCCAAATATAAACGACATAAAAAAGAAGAACAACAAAAAAACAAGAAAGACGATGGAAAGAAATCGCAGAGAAAAAAAGAAAAAAAAGAAAGACGATGAAAAGATTAAACGAAATATAAAAAGAAGAGGAAAGGAAGAAAGACGATGAAAAGAAATCGCAACGGAAAAAAGAAGAAAAGAAGAAAGATGATGGAAAGATTAAACGACGTAAAAAAGAATTGGAAAAGAAGAAAGATGATGGAAATAAATCGCAGCAGAAAGCAGAAAGACGATGAAAAGATATCACAGCAGAAAAAAAGAAGAGGAAAATAAGAAAGATGATAAAAGAAATCGCAACGAGTGTAATGACCCAACTCCTTATACTAAGCCGCGGTCATTACTAATTAAAAGATAAATAAAATTTCTTAAATTAAAAATAAAAAATAAAACAAAACCTCAAATTTACTCATTTAAAACATAAACAAATGTATAGAAATAAATTAAATAAAATCCCTACTCGGGCCCTATCTAGTTTTAAAGAAATATAAATAATAAAATAAAATAAAATAACATAAAATAAAATAAAAAATGTATCTGATTAAATGACATAAGGCGGAAGCAAAAATGATCCCTATGGCTCGCCATGGTCACTTCTTGTCACTCATCAGCTTCCCTCTGCCCTTACCTCTACCTCTGCCTGTAAAAATTAAACAAGAAAAAGTGAGTATATAAATATACTCTATAAGAGACCACTACTAGTCCCGCTAGGTGTCTGTTAACTTCCTATTAGAGTCCTGTAAAGTGGTACCCCTAAACTGGCACGTCCCGAATATGTACAATCTGTGATTCCCGTGGGAACATATCTAGTCTTCGGTGAACCTAAAGGAATACCTATCACAAATCGGTCTTCAGTGTACTTGAAGGAAACACTAAGACAATCGGGCTGTGAGTAACCCCGTCGAATCACTCATAATCATGTCTATGTCTATGTCATACTAGACTGGTGATCCTGTCGGACTACACAGTCATAAAAGGTGGTGATCCCGAGGGACACCCATGTGGGTACAACTCTAATAACTAAAGCTAACAGCACAACCTAACCGACAACTGAAGAGACGCGACGCACACACTCCCTTGATGCGAACGATTCAGCTTGGATTATTTCGGACGAGTGGCTGACAGACGGAAAAAGTACGACGGCGACGATGGAGGTGAGAGGTGGCTAGGGTTTTGAAGGTTAAAACTTTAGGGTTTTCTTTGTGGAAGAAGATGAATAGTTCCACATATCCCAATGCCCTATTTAAGAAAAATAATAATAACCCCTTTTATTTTTCTTTTTCCTTTTTCTCTTCCCCAAAAATTTTCACACGCTCTCTCTTCATTTAAAACCCACCAAATCTACCTTTTAAACTCAAATCTCTCTCTCTCTCCAATCAAAACACTTTTATCCTTCCCAAAAATAAATACCCTTACATAATTATATTATCTACATAATATAATTATTTCAACTTCAAATTTAATTAATTACATAATCATATATAATTAATCAAATTTCTCCCAAATACAAATCTCTTAAAACATCCAAAAACAATATAATTTCCAAAATTCCAACTTTAAAAAATTAGATATTTTCCAAGATATCTAATAAATTTCAATCTCCACAAATCAAATAATTCAACCATTGAACCAATTAACACGCAAAAATTACAAAATTTTCAAGATTAAACTTAGAATACTTAAACTTAAAATTACTTACTTTGGGACATTAAAGAGGAAGACGATGAGAGAAATTGCAGCGAGGAGGAGAACAAGACGGAAGGGCAAACCTAGAATATTTAAAAAATGACTAATTTTATGGACTTTATTACACGGACCGTAAATAATTTAGTGTTTTGTTACCTTCATAAAAATTTGCTCGAAAGAAAATTGAAATAGAACTTCAGCATAAAATATTTAGAACAACACAAATAAAACAAATTTTTATTCAAAGCAACCTAAAAATACCTAAGTGCGATTTCTATACATTTCATGGTAAGTTTCTTAGTCTTTAAATTAAAATAGTTTCACATTTCTCAAACACATTTTCTTGAAGTTGGTGTATCCACATAAACTGTTGTTCGAGATTCTGTATGTGTTAGTCCATAGTTATCAGATCAATCAGGAGAAGTTAGCACACCTCACTATAAAAGCAATTATGGTCCATGAGATCGTGAAAAATGGAATGTAACAAAGATTACATACACATTTTGAACTGAAAACAAATCGCACAAGACAACCTAAAGACGTGGAGTTCTGTTTAGCAAGAGTGTGGATGGCTTTGGCTACATTATTTCCTATGATAAATTTTAAAACAACTTAATAAACTAAATGTGCATGCTAAAAACAACTAAAAATCACATGATCCCACAATCCACCCATCATCTAAAGAAAGCATCTTTTTTGCAATGCTTGATCAATATTATACTGTGCCTAAAAATCAAAACATGAAATGAAACTAACTTATGGATAAAAATAAAATCATTTACCTATTCAACCATAACATGCTTGAGTACATATCTTAGAAAATGCCATAAGATTATTTTTTGCCTTGTTAAAACCTTTGTCCAACTAACAAAATATATATATATATATATATATATTGGACTAAAAACTTAAAGGGCGCTTCGATAGTTTTGATGTTCACCTTTGACCCTCCAGAAATCCCCCATCGTTGTAGCAAGACCAAACCTAGCAAAATCGACAAGTTCCATGCTCTTATAAGTCAATGAGCAATCTTGACGTGCTGGAATAGCATTATGACGCATAAGTTTATAAACTTAATTAATATATATATATATATATATATATATATATATATATATATATATAAAGGAACTTACCAATATTGTCCTTTATAACCAACATGTAAAGGTTTGCAAGACTAAATCATTAGAAACAGTCTTTGAATATAATATATAGCATGGAATAAAAATGAATTGAAATTTAAGGCCTAATGGTAACAAAAATGGACAACTTAACAATAATCACTAAGTATCATTTTAACTATGAAAACCATTTAAAAATTTTCAAAAAGTATCTAGACACGTTGTGGCTTTCCAAATAGCCTTAACTCCATCTAAAGTCACACTTTGAATCTCAAAATAACCCAAGAAGTGGTAAAGTTTCTTAGTCACACTTTGACTCTCAAAATAAACTAAAAAGTGTATGTGTCACTTGACTTTCAAACTCACCTACAAAGTTCCTAATAAATGTCTAAACATTCATTTCACTCTCAAAGCTGTTGGAATTTATGTTCTAAAATGCGTAGTTTGTAGTTTAAATTATATTCTATTGAATAAAGTGGTTATTGAGGACTTATTAGTGAAAATAGAATACTATAATCTTGAATTCAAGTAACTAAAATCCCAAAGTTATCAAGTGTAGACTTAGACTTTATGTAGAGACATAAACATGGATCAAGTTTAAGTTTATAACCCAAATGGTCTATAGCGTATGAATAAGGATTCAGTGCCTTATTCTGGAAATACTATGGATCTGCATAGGTGAGGGCAGCTCAATGGCGCTAGCCCAATAAGCCTCCCATTTCAAGGGTAAGATTGAATGGATGACTAGGGATATAGGGTGCAAGACGAAATTTACTAGTACTTGTTTTAGGATAGTAGATAGGTTGTTCCCTTAAGGACAGAATCCAAGTCTTGAACAAGGGATCTCGCCCTCTTATTGGCTTGAGAGGGGTTCGGTTTATAGGTTGGACCTTAAACCAAATGTTCAATAGTGGATCAGTAGGTCTTAAGGAACAAAATGTAGGGGTAAAATTATATATTTTGACCCAGCCGAGGTTACAAACAACCTGTGAAGGATTAACTTACTGATTATAGTTATATAAAATGGACAAATACATCTATAGTGAGGAGGAGTACAACTACGGGACTTTAGTAAAATGACCTGCTAGTTAATGAATGTTGATTAGCATGGTTAAATTAAATGATATATGTGATATAGTCGTCGGTTATAGAGCTTTATGTTTAAATATAATTTAAATATTAAAGATATGAATATGGATTCATATTTGGAAGCTCGAAATTGATGAAAAAGATCAAAGTTGTAAAAAGACAAAGTGTTGACTTTTGACTTTGGAAAGTGAAACTTTGACCAGTTTTATATTAAAATGTGATTTGAATTTTAGAAACATGAATGTGGATTCATGCTCCAGAGGTCAGAATTAGTCAAAATGGACAAAATGGTAAAAATTAAAAAAGTTGACTTTTGACTTTGACTTAATTGGTCAAAATGACCAAAATGCCCTTGGACTAAGTTAGTGGAAAAATCCAACATTTTGTTGGATAATCCCACTAACACTTCGTGGCCGGATAGGTGGCTACATGAGATGTAAACACCTAACTCACTAAGTTCCGCTAATTGTTAATGGATTATTAGGTGTTAAGATTTAAGAATGTGATTACATGCAATGTTGTTTTTCAAATTGATTTTTTTCTTTTTGCCATTTTTGTCATTTTAAATTAAAAAATAAACCATTTTTTTCTCTCTATAATCTCAACTTAATCTCCTAACATAGGTTTATATTCTTTATTTCTAATTGTCTAATTTTATTTCTAATTGTTGAACTTATTGTATACATTATTTTTCTATTTTCTAACTTTGATGTAATGGAAGCGACCAACTTTCTAATGCTACAAATGATCAAGTGGTTAACAAAGTTGCTACTAACCCGATTGAAACTTCATCTTCAGTAAGGTCTTTAATCATTAATTTCTAACTTCTATAACTTGCTCATTATACTTAATATTGCATTTTTATATTGCCCTTGTTGGTGTAGAGTTATTAATAACAACAATACTCTTTGTAAGTGCAAATTCCTAGATTAACTTCTAGCTCGCTTTTCCAACTAAAATTTTCGCGTATAAACACTAGAAGAAATTTGACCTTTAATGTTGGTTTAAAACCGACATTAAAGGGCTTTAATGTCACTTGGCAACCGACATCTTTGCGAGCGTTTTATTAAAGGTCTTTAATGTCGGTTTAAAAACGACAATAAAGGCCTTTAATGTCAGTTTTCAACCGACATCTTTGATAATGTTATTGAAGCCCTTTAATGTTGGTTTAAAAACAACATTAAAGGCCTCGTTAATGTCGGTTTAAAAATAATATTAAAGGCCTTTAATGTCGGTTTTAAACCGACATCTTTGATAGTGCTATTGAAGCCCTTTAATGTCGATTGAGCTATGATGTCGTTTTAAAATGGACATTAAAGAGGCCAATAATATCAGTTTAAAACCAACATTAAAGGCTTGTTTTTGTCCATTTTTAGAAACTTATATTTGTTTAATTGTTGTATTATTGTCCATTTTTTATAAACTAACATTGAATCCATATAGATAAATATTTTTTTCTCACTCCAACAAATCAATAAAATTAATATTATTTTAGAAACTATAATATTTATCTTTTACATTTGTATACATAAAATAAAAACTTAATATTGTGTTTATATATACATTCTACAATAGTACATGAAACAAGATCCTAGTACAAGACTTAAATAAGAAATCCTAAACGCCTTCTCAGCTTCAACCTTCAACGATCGCCTGACTATCTACACAATTGCTTAGTTTTCAATCTGATGACTTCTGTAACGCCCCGAAAATTTAAGGAAAAATTTTCTCGTTTTTTTTTGTAAATTTTTTCGGAATTCTAAAATGTTGGTGTAAGTTGATATAATAATAATATAATATTAATTATATTATTATTATTAATATATATTTTATTTGTTATAATATTAATATTAGAATTATTATTATTATTTAATATTATAGTAATATTATTAAACAATAACATTATTATTTACATAATATTAAATTATTATTTATTTAATATTAATATTATTAATATATTATTATTATTACTTTATTATTATTATTATTTTTATTTTATTTAATATATATATTATTATTTATTTAAAATTATTTAATATTAATAATTTTAATATTTATTTATATATACTTATTTTGTTATATATATATATATATATATATATATATATATATATATATATATATTTAAAAAAAACAAAAAAAGAGAGAAAAGAAACCCTAGGAGACAGCGCCCCCCCCCCCCCCCCGATTTTCTTCTTCTTTCTTCTCCCTTCCACGCCCGACGCCCGAGCCCCCCTTCCACCTTCTTCTTCGTTTCGTCTTCCCGGCGCCGCAGCCGTCTCTCTCCCTCCCTCTTCATTTCCGTTTCAGCAACACCACCATTCTCCTCAATCTTCTCCTTCTTTTCCGACGGCAGCAGCACCGCTTCCACCTCCGATCTCCGCCTCCATCTCACCGCTACGGCCGCCTCCATCTCCGATCTCCCTTCGGTATTAAGCAGCTACGGGTCCGCCGGCAGTCTCTGTCTCTACCACCAGCAACACCTCCTCCTCCGTGCCGTCCGGTGCAACCCATAAAGTCCAGGGTAAGCCGAAGACCGTCGCCGCCATCGCCGGGTTGTTTTTGTCTGTCGTCGCGCGCAGCCGAGGTGATCGTGAAGCCGAGCCGCCATCCTTGTCCGAGCCGAGCCCCAAGCCGAGCGAGCCGCGAGCCGAGTGAGCCGAGCCGCGAGCCGAGTAAGCCGAGCCGAGCCGAGAACCAAGCCGAGCCGAGCCGAGAACCAAGCCGAGCCGAGCCGAGCCGAGCCGAGTCGAGAACCAAGCCGAGTTAAGCCGAGCCGAGCCGAGCCGAGTCCAAGCCGAGCCGAGCCGAGCCACCTAAGCCTTCCTTCCTCCACTTCGGTTCACGGTGAGTCTTCGGTAAGGATTGTTTTGATGAATTCCCTAATGTTACCTCGTCCGATTCGAGTTTGAATGTTGGATTAAGATATGACCCTACTTTTCTCCCTTGAAGGTAGTACAGAGTTGACGCTTAAGTTCTCGGGTTCCGCGGCAGGCCTGGTTGGAGATAGCTTCCTTTCCTTGGGTAAGTCAACGGATGACCTTTTAAAACAACTACTACTAAGGTCATCAACTAAAACTTTCGTGTTTCGTAGGTGGATTTATCGAGCGTGGATTTCGATCGAGGGGCATAACCGAGTATCAGGTAAGGGTTTTCCTACTACTGGACCCCGAGTCCAGGCTGAAACCGTAGTAATCCACAGGGGATTACACGTTAGTGACTGTACTGAATAACTGTATGCGTGTTGACGTTTAAGCACTGATAGTATATTTTGTCTGATGTAAATATACTGTGACTGCTATTTGTGGATTGAGATTTTATGTTGATGGACCTTAAAGTTACGGTTCACTATGTAGTAAAGCACCGGTCTGGATGTGGTTCATGGAATTTGGACGTGGAAGGACAGTGAGTCCGGTTTTAGGTTGGTTAGTCGATTGGATCTAGGGTTTTCCCTAATGGTGTGCGAGTTGGTAATGCATATAGCAACTGAAGGTGTAGATGTCTAAACCTATACTATCTGACTGACAAAGCCTATAGCGGGACTGTGATATGAATGCCGTTGGGATGTGACTTATGTAGACAGTTTAGTTCGGACTGAGGGGTAACGGTTAGCTTCATCTATGGGGTAGTGTGCCTTACGGATATGTGCGTCCTTCGGGAGCACTAGACTGATATGTGCATCCTTCGGGAGCACTAGACTGATATGTGCATCCTTCGGGAGCACTAGACTGATATGTGCGTCCTTCGGGAGCACTAGACTGATATGTGCGTCCTTCGGGAGCACTAGACTGATATGTGCGTCCTTCGGGAGCACTAGACTGATATGTGCATCCTTCGGGAGCACTAGACTGATATGTGCATCCTTCGGGAGCACTAGACTGATATGTGCATCCTTCGGGAGCACTAGACTGATATGTGCATCCTTCGGGAGCACTAGACTGTTATGTAGGGTACCCCCGAATAGGAAGTTAACTGTTGTCCCCTAACGGGCCCAGTAGTGGGTCCCTTACTGGGTATGTTTATACTCACCCTTCTCTTCTTTAACTCTTCAGGTAGGGGTACAGCGAGGGGCAGACCGACGAGAGGCAGGAAGGATGCGTGAAGGCCATATGGACGCGTCTGGTCTTTCTTATCGCTTCCGCTATGTATTTTGTCAGAATGTTTTGATTTGTGATTTTGAACTGGTGACTTGATATTTTTATTTTGTGACTTTTTTTTTATTTATTTAAAATAGGGCCCGAAACTGTCTTTTGTAAGGTTTCTAATGTTTTAATGAATCGTAACTGGTCCGTTTTAAATTTTATGTTAAATGGTCGAGTTTTGGCATTTGGTAGTGACCTCAGCTTAGTCCGGAAAGTTGGGTCGTTACAGTTGGTATCAGAGCCTAAGTTTTAGGTTCTGTAGACTGACTTATAATGTGAGTCTGTGTTTTGTGTCCTTATGGCTGAAACGATCCTTCCCGCTCGTCTGGTACGCTCTCATGAAAGTATATGTATAACTCTACATGCATTACCTTACCTAAGTTAAACTGCAAATTCAATTACCATTTATGACTAAAGGAATCGTTGGTGGTTGTTAGGGAAATGCCACCAAGGAGAGGTGCACATAGGAGTGGCCGAGGAGGCCGAGGAAGGGGAGCAGGACGCGTTCAACCTGAGGTGCAGCCTGTAGCCCAAGCCCCTGACCCGACTGCGCCAGTTACTCATGCGGACCTAGCCGCCATGGAGCAGAGGTTTAGAGATATGATTATGCAGATGCGGGAGCAGCAGAAGCCTGCCTCGCCAACTCCGGCGCCAGCTCCAGCGCCAGCTCCAGCACCAGTTCCTGCTCCAGCTCCGGCTCCGGTACCAGTTGCACCCCAGTTTGTGCCGGATCAGTTGTCAGCAGAGGCTAAGCACCTGAGGGATTTCAGGAAGTATAATCCCACGACGTTTGATGGGTCTTTGGAGGACCCCACCAGGGCTCAGATGTGGTTATCGTCCTTGGAAACCATATTCCGTTACATGAAATGCCCTGAGGATCAGAAGGTTCAGTGTGCTGTTTTTATGTTGACTGACAGAGGTACTGCATGGTGGGAGACTACAGAGAGAATGCTAGGTGGTGATGTGAGTCAGATCACGTGGTAGCAGTTCAAGGAGAGTTTCTATGCGAAATTCTTCTCCGCCAGTTTGAGAGATGCCAAGCGGCAGGAGTTTCTGAACTTAGAGCAGGGTGACATGACAGTGGAGCAGTGTGATGCAGAGTTTGACATGTTATCCCGCTTTGCTCCCGAGATGATAGCGACCGAGGCAGCCAGAGCTGATAAGTTTGTTAGAGGCCTCAGACTGGACATTCAGGGTTTGGTCCGAGCTTTCAGACCCGCTACTCATGCCGATGCACTGCGCCTGGCAGTGGATCTCATTTTACAGGAGAGGGCCAACTCGTCTAAGACCGCTGGTAGAGGTTCGACGTCGGGACAGAAGAGGAAGGCTGAGCAGCAGCCTGTTCCAGTGCCACAGCAGAATTTCAGACCAGGTGGTGAGTTTCGCAGCTTCCAGCAGAAACCTTTTGAGGCAGGGGAGGCTGCCAGAGGGAAGCCGTTGTGTACCACTTGTGGGAAGCACCATTTGGGCCGTTGCTTATTCGGGACCAGGACCTGCTTTAAGTGCAGGCAAGAGGGTCATACAGCTGATAGATGCCCGTTGAGACTCACGGGGATCGCGCAGAACCAGGGAGCAGGTGCTCCACATCAGGGTAGAGTCTTTGCTACCAACAAGACTGAGGCTGAGAAGGCAGGCACAGTAGTGACAGGTACGCTCCCAGTGTTGGGGCATTACGCCTTAGTTTTGTTTGATTCGGGTTCGTCACATTCTTTCATCTCTTCCGCATTTGTGTCGCATGCCCGCTTAGAGGTAGAGCCCTTACACCATGTTCTGTCAGTATCTACTCCTTCCGGGGAATGTATGTTGTCGAAGGAAAAGGTGAAAGCATGCCAGATTGAGATAGCAGGCCATGTGATTGAAGTAACGCTGATAGTCCTGGATATGTTGGACTTTGATGTAATCCTGGGTATGGATTGGTTGGCCGTTAACCACGCCAGCATAGATTGTTCACGTAAGGAGGTAACGTTTAACCCTCCCTCGATGGCCAGTTTTAAATTTAAGGGAGGAGGGTCAAGGTCGTTGCCTCAGGTAATCTCAGCCATCAGGGCCAGTAAACTGCTCAGTCAGGGTACTTGGGGTATCTTAGCGAGCGTGGTGGATACTAGAGAGGCCGATGTATCCCTGTCATCAGAACCAGTAGTGAGGGACTATCCGGACGTTTTTCCTGAGGAACTTCCAGGGTTACCTCCGCACAGAGAGGTTGAGTTTGCCATAGAGTTGGAGCCGGGCACGGTTCCTATATCCAGAGCCCCTTACAGGATGGCCCCCGCAGAACTGAAAGAACTGAAGGTACAGTTACAGGAATTGCTTGATAAGGGATTCATTCGACCGAGCGTGTCACCTTGGGGTGCGCCAGTCTTATTCGTTAAGAAGAAGGACGGATCGATGCGTCTGTGCATTGACTATAGGGAGTTGAACAAAGTAACCGTAAAGAACAGATATCCCTTGCCCAGGATTGACGATCTATTTGACCAGTTACAGGGAGCCACAGTGTTCTCTAAGATTGATCTTCGGTCGGGATACCATCAGCTGAGAATTAAGGATGAGGATGTACCGAAGACAGCATTTCGTTCCAGATATGGACACTACGAGTTTATTGTGATGTCTTTTGGTTTGACGAATGCTCCGGCAGTGTTTATGGACTTGATGAACAGAGTGTTTAGGGAGTTCCTAGATACTTTTGTGATTGTGTTTATCGACGATATCTTGATATACTCCAAGACGGAGGCCGAACACGAGGAGCATTTACGTATGGCTTTGCAAACACTTCGGGATAATAAGTTATACGCAAGTTCTCGAAGTGCGAGTTTTGGCTGAAGCAGGTGTCCTTTCTGGGCCACGTGGTTTCTAAGGCTGAAGTCTCTGTAGATCCAGCTAAGATAGAGGCAGTCACCGGTTGGACCCGACCTTCCACAGTCAGTGAGGTTCGTAGCTTTCTGGGTTTAGCAGGCTATTATCGACGGTTTGTGGAGAACTTTTCTCGTATAGCTACTCCTCTTACTCAGTTGACCAGAAAGGGGGTTCCTTTTGTTTGGAGCAAGGCATGTGAGGACAGTTTCCAGAACCTTAAACAGAAGCTAGTTACCGCGCCGGTTCTTACTGTACCTGATGGTTCTGGCAGTTTCGTGATTTATAGTGATGCTTCCAAGAAGGGTCTGGGTTGTGTTTTGATGCAGCAGGGTAAGGTGGTCGCTTATGCGTCTCGTCAGTTGAAGAGTCATGAGCAGAACTACCCTACACATGATCTAGAGTTGGCAACAGTGGTTTTTGCTTTGAAAATATGGAGGCATTATTTATATGGTGAAAAGATACAGATATTCACAGATCATAAGAGCTTGAAATACTTCTTTACTCAGAAAGAATTGAATATGAGACAGCGAAGGTGGCTTGAGTTAGTGAAGGATTACGATTGTGAGATACTGTATCATCCAGGCAAGGCAAATGTGGTAGCTGATGCTCTTAGTAGGAAGGTGTCACATTCAGCAGCACTTATTACCCGGCAGGCCCCATTGCATCGGGATCTCGAGCGGGCTGAGATTGCAGTGTCAGTGGGGGCAGTTACTATGCAGTTAGCCCAGTTGACGGTACAGCCGACTTTGAGGCAGAGGATCATTGATGCTCAGAGTAACGATCCTTATCTGGTTGAGAAACGTGGCCTAGCAGAGGCAGGGCAAACGGCTGAGTTCTCGTTATCCTCTGATGGTGGACTGTTGTTTGAGAGACGCCTCTGTGTTCCGTCAGATAGTGCGGTTAAGACAGAATTATTATCTGAGGCGCACAGTTCCCCATTTTCCATGCACCCAGGTAGTACGAAGATGTATCAGGACCTGAAGCGGGTTTATTGGTGGCGTAACATGAAGAGGGAAGTAGCAGAATTTGTTAGTAAATGCCTGGTATGTCAGCAGGTTAAGGCACCAAGGCAGAAACCGGCGGGTTTATTACAACCCTTGAGCATACCGAAATGGAAGTGGGAGAACGTGTCCATGGATTTCATTACAGGGCTACCGAGAACTCTGAGGGGATTTACAGTGATTTGGGTTGTGGTGGACAAACTTACTAAATCAGCGCACTTCGTTCCGGGTAAATCCACCTATACTGCTAGTAAGTGGGCACAGTTGTACATGTCTGAGATAGTGAGATTACACGGAGTGCCAGTGTCGATTGTTTCTAATAGAGATGCCCGTTTCACTTCCAAATTTTGGAAGGGTTTGCAGACTGCTATGGGCACGAGGTTGGACTTTAGTACGGCTTTCCATCCACAGACTGACGGTCAGACTGAGCGTCTGAACCAGGTTTTAGAGGATATGTTGCGAGCGTGTGCATTGGAATTTCCAGGTAGCTGGGACTCCCACTTACATTTGATGGAATTTGCTTATAATAACAGTTATCAGGCTACTATTGGCATGGCACCGTTTGAAGCCCTGTACGGCAAATGTTGTAGATCCCCGGTTTGCTGGGATGAGGTAGGTGAGCAGAGATTGATGGGTCCTGAGTTAGTTCAGTCTACTAACGAAGCGATTCAGAAGATTAGATCACGCATGCATACCGCTCAGAGTAGACAGAAGAGTTAAGCAGATGTGAGGCGGAAGGACCTTGAGTTTGAGGTAGGGGATAAAGTGTTTTTAAAGGTAGCACCTATGAGAGGTGTCTTGCGTTTTGAAAGGAGGGGAAAGCTGAGTCCCCGTTTTGTTGGGCCGTTTGAGATTCTGGAACGGATTGGCCTTGTAGCTTATCGCTTGGCATTGCCACCATCACTCTCGACAGTTCATGATGTTTTCCATGTCTCCATGTTGAGGAAGTACGTGCCAGATCCATCCCATGTAGTGGATTACGAGCCACTGGAAATTGATGAAAACTTGAGCTATGTTGAACAACCTGTTGAGGTGCTTGCTAGAGAGGTGAAGACGTTGAGAAATAAAGAGATTCCCCTAGTTAAAGTCTTATGGCGGAATCACCGGGTAGAAGAGGCTACATGGGAGCGTGAAGATGACATGAGGTCCCGTTATCCCGAACTGTTCGAGGAATAAAAACTTTCGAGGACGAAAGTTCCCTAAGCAGGGAAGATTGTAACGCCCCGAAAATTTAAGGTAAAATTTTCTCGTTTTTTTTTGTAAATTTTTTCGGAATTCTAAAATGTTGGTGTAAGTTGATATAATAATAATATAATATTAATTATATTATTATTATTAATATATATTTTATTTGTTATAATATTAATATTAGAATTATTATTATTATTTAATATTATAGTAATATTATTAAACAATAACATTATTATTTACATAATATTAAATTATTATTTATTTAATATTAATATTATTAATATATTATTATTATTACTTTATTATTATTATTATTTTTATTTTATTTAATATATATTATTATTTATTTAAAATTATTTAATATTAATAATTTTAATATTTATTTATATATACTTATTTTGTTTATATATATATATATATATATATATATATATATATATATATATATATATATATATATTTAAAAAAAAAAAAAGAGAGAGAAAAGAAACCCTAGGAGACAGCGCCGCCCCCCCCCCCCCCCCCCCGATTTTCTTCTTCTTTCTTCTCCCTTCCACGCCCGACGCCCGAGCCCCCCTTCCACCTTCTTCTTCGTTTCGTCTTCCCGGCGCCGCAGCCGTCTCTCTCCCTCCCTCTTCATTTCCGTTTCAGCGCCACCACCATTCTCCTCAATCTTCTCCTTCTTTTCCGACGGCAGCAGCACCGCTTCCACCTCCGATCTCCGCCTCCATCTCACCGCTACGGCCGCCTCCATCTCCGATCTCCCTTCGGTATTAAGCAGCTACGGGTCCGCCGGCCGTCTCTGTCTCTACCACCAGCAACACCTCCTCCTCCGTGCCGTCCGGTGCAACCCATAAAGTCCAGGGTAAGCCGAAGACCGTCGCCGCCATCGCCGGGTTGTTTTTGTCTGTCGTCGCGCGCAGCCGAGGTGATCGTGAAGCCGAGCCGCCATCCTTGTCCGAGCCGAGCCCCAAGCCGAGCGAGCCGCGAGCCGAGCCGCGAGCCGAGTGAGCCGAGCCGCGAGCCGAGTAAGCCGAGCCGAGCCGAGAACCAAGCCGAGCCGAGCCGAGCCGAGCCGAGTCGAGAACCAAGCCGAGTTAAGCCGAGCCGAGCCAAGCCGAGTCCAAGCCGAGCCGAGCCGAGCCACCTAAGCCTTCCTTCCTCCACTTCGGTTCACGGTGAGTCTTCCGTAAGGATTGTTTTGATGAATTCCCTAATGTTACCTCGTCCGATTCGAGTTTGAATGTTGGATTAAGATATGGCCCTACTTTTCTCCCTTGAAGGTAGTACAGAGTTGACGCTTAAGTTCTCGGGTTCCGCGGCAGGCCTGGTTCAAGATAGCTTCATTTCCTTGGGTAAGTCAACGGATGACCTTTTAAAACAACTACTACTAAGGTCATCAACTAAAACTTTCGTGTTTCGTAGGTGGATTTGTCGAGCGTGGATTTCGATCGACTGGCATAACCGAGTATCAGGTAAGGGTTTTCCTACTACTGGACCCCGAGTCCAGGCTGAAATCGTAGTAATCCACAGGGGATTACACGTTAGTGACTGTACTGAATAACTGTATGCGTGTTGACGTTTAAGCACTTATATTATATTTTGTCTGATGTAAATATACTGTGACTGCTATTTGTGGATTGAGATTTTATGTTGATGGACCTTAAAGTTACGGTTCAGTATGTAGTAAAACACCGGTCTGGATGTGGTTCATGGAATTTGGACGTGGAAGGACAGTGAGTCCGGTTTTGGGTTGGTTAGTCGATTGGATCTAGGGTTTTCCCTAATGGTGTGCGAGTTGGTAATGCATATAGCAACTGAAGGTGTAGATGTCTAAACCTATACTATCTGACTGACAAAGCCTATAGTGGGACTGTGATATGAATGCCGTTGGGATGTGACTTATGTAGACAGTTTAGTTCGGACTGAGGGGTAACGGTTAGCTTCATCTATGGGGTAGTGTGCCTTACGGATATGTGCGTCCTTCGGGAGCACTAGACTGATATGTGCATCCTTCGGGAGCACTAGACTGATATGTGCATCCTTCGGGAGCACTAGACTGATATGTGGATCCTTCGGGAGCACTAGACTGATATGTGCATCCTTCGGGAGCACTAGACTGATATGTGCATCCTTCGGGAGCACTAGACTGATATGTGCATCCTTCGGGAGCACTAGACTGTTATGTAGGGTACCCCCGAATAGGAAGTTAACTGTTGTCCCCTAACGGGCCCAGTAGTGGGTCCCTTACTGGGTATGTTTATACTCACCCTTCTCTTCTTTAACTCTTCAGGTAGGGGTACAGCGAGGGGCAGACCGACGAGAGGCAGGAAGGATGCGTGAAGGCCATATGGACGCGTCTGGTCTTTCTTATCGCTTCCGCTATGTATTTTGTCAGAATGTTTTGATTTGTGATTTTGAACTGGTGACTTGATATTTTTATTTTGTGACTTTTTTTTTATTTATTTAAAATAGGGCCCGAAACTGTCTTTTGTAAGGTTTCTAATGTTTTTATGAATCGTAACTGGTCCGTTTTAAATTTTATGTTAAATGGTCGAGTTTTGGCATTTGGTAGTGACCTCAGCTTAGTCCAGAAAGTTGGGTCGTTACAACTTCAATCATTCTACAAGAAATATCAAAATAAACCATTTAATCTTTAGAATTCTAATAAGGTAACTTTGAAAAAAAAATGTTGGATCCTAGCAACTTCAAGGCACTAAATATTTCAATGGTTAGAGCTAACCTTCACTATGTTCACGATCATAAATCTTACACATTTGATGCTGTAAATACCTCTCTCTAAAGTAATGAAGCTTTCTTCTTACATTATTAATATAATATACCTCATTTGATACAGATCAGAAAGGAAAATAGTCAAATTAAACTAACTTAAATTTGCATCGACCTACTCAAAAGTTTGGCTTCTAAAGAAACACCTTCTCCCAGAGCAGCAACCTGACAAATTAGAAACACATATCAATTGCAGTGACAAATATTTTATCACTGATGTTTTTAATAGACCACTAGTTTGAGTATTGTTCAAGAACACATCAGCATAAAATCCAATATTGCACACATCCCCCCCCCCCCAATGTAAAAAGTTCATATAAAAAAGAGAAATCAAAACAACACACCAATCTATAAAGTACAGAACAACCAACGAGTCCAAAGAAACTGTGCAAAATGTCAACCCCACAACGAATGATGGATACAAATGATCGTCGTTTCATAAACATTTATTTTTGTATCCTACATGTATACACATATACTAAAGAATGAGAAGCTTCTGTAAAACAAATCCATCCTTGGATTAACAGTTGCCAATTTCATTGAAAGAAACTGCATCAAATCCAAAACTATATACATATATATACAGAATGTGACAGATCTTTTGAATATTCAGTGATTACCTTGACTTGGCGCTGCAAAGACTAAACATAGTTTATAATTTCATTAAGCATTATTGCCTTTCCCGTTACCTGTTGTAAGGAAATAATAGGAACCTTAAATTAAGCTTTAACCATAAGAAGGCATTAAAGAGGTTTTGGTCATTTTGATAAACAATACCTAATCCTAAAGTATGCCTATTGTTATTAAGGTCCAATGATTTTATCTTAATACCACATCAACGA
The DNA here is from genome assembly GCF_025177605.1 of Cucumis melo. Classification (NCBI taxonomy): domain Eukaryota; kingdom Viridiplantae; phylum Streptophyta; class Magnoliopsida; order Cucurbitales; family Cucurbitaceae; genus Cucumis; species Cucumis melo. The sequence goes on from NC_066860.1 coordinate 17,923,256, forward strand.
TGATCTCATGAGATGCATACAATTGATTGCATACCTGCCCATACTTATAGCTATTATTATGATTTTCACTATCATTGTTGTCTTCACCATTTGCTAAATTATGTTTACTATTATAAGTCACTAAATCAGCCAAAGTGAAACCATCGTGTGCACAAATAAGTTGATACTATTCTATGGTTTCCTTCCTCTTCCCTGTAAAAACGTTGTTAGACATTAAACTCAATATGCAAATTTAAAAACATTGTTAGAAGTCTAGTCAATATGCAAATATCCTAAACAACACTATAACTAATAGGACAAACAAACAAACAAAAAAAGTTTAGACTTCAAATAAAGAACAAAAAATCTTAACCATTAAAGGTCATTAATTGAAAAATTTTATGATATATGAAACTTATAATTTCCAAGTGTAGTAAATGTATTGGGAGAGCTTCTCACAAAGCTAAAAGGCTACAACCAAAGAAACACAAGTCAATATTATTGTTCACAAAAGCACAAATGAGTAAACAACAATCTCAATACATACCTGGTTCATCTATTTTGCAAATCGAGCGATGCCACAATGATTATGTGCATGTACAATTCACTAACAAGTAAAGAACTTGGGAAGAGCTCTAATAAATGCTTCAAATTCAGTGAAATATCTTGTTGAATAAGGAAGCAATCTTGAAGTATCTATCAGAGAAAAATTGAAATGGCAGTTCAATAAAGAGAGCAAATGTCAATTGTCATCGTTTATATTAAAAAGAAGTGAACTACATCACAACCTTGTTTTTCCAAACATCTACGTGCAATTACTTGGTACGTAAGTGATTTAATGAGCTCATACGCATGTTAAGAATAAAAGAGACATTCCATCGGAAGAACAACTAATATATGCCTCTATAGAAGGTTCATCATTGCTCAGAAGTCATGGAAACAAAGTACACAACATGAATTCCTTAACAAATACTACTGAATAGCGAATTGCATAATTATGCAAGTGTTATAAGAAGAAAGTGCTCTAACCTTTAAAACAAAAGTTATATTTATGAATAAGCTCTGATTTGGAGAATAGGCAAGCTCACAGAACCGATTCAAAAAGTTCCTTAAGTATGTTGGGCAACCTACAAGAAATGGAATAGTCTGCATAAAATACATTATTCATTAAATGGGGCCAAATATTGAAGGTGACAGACAAATTAACCCATGATTTTGGAATACAGCTGTATAACGACTAATACAAATATAGCACTCAGCATAAAAGTAACAAGCAGGCTTCAAGCACACCTGTTTTTTTTTTTTTTTTTTTGGCATACAAGCACACCTGTTCATATAAAGGGGACTGGTTTTTTTAAACCTAATATTTTCAAGTTTCACGTCTTTCAGGCTAACAAAAAGATGGCACTTTCACTAAACGAATAGTTGGCCTTCCAATATTTGGACTACCACCTAAGAAATTTAAAGATTATGGTACCAATTTTTGAACTTTAAATCCATGACCTTTGAAGTAAATCCAAGGGTCAAACTTGCACCATTGACCAGTGCAGCAACTTGTATAATAAATATCTAAAGGAGATAGATTTCTTAATAGCATCTTACACCCTAACTAATAATGATGAACAAGAAAAACACAGAAATATGAAAACCATGTATTCCTAATCCTAACCTGCAGCTTCACAAATAAAATCAAGTAGAAGCTAGACTTTCGGTACGAAATTATTAGATCAAAAAATTGAAAAAAGTTTCCTTTCAACGCTTTGCTGTCATCTAAACAATATAAGCAGCATGTAATTACACAAAAATTCATATAAATTATTTTAAAGAACAATTACTCACTCTCCACCAAACTTAAGAACCAGAAGCCTTTTCTTTTTTTTGACTCACTGAAGCGACTTTTAGCAGCATCTATGATGTCATTGATTCCATCTAGACCATAATTACCAACAATTTCTTTAAGTAATAGTGCACCTGGAAGAAAGGCATACACTCCTTTTAGAATATATGAGAACTCATCAAAGAAAAGATGTACAAATTGGTAACATAATCCTACTAAATAATTAAAGTTCATAAATGTAGGGCTAGACATTCGATCCTACAAAGCATACAAAAAGTGGGAGATATCTCAAACTTTTAATTAAGTCAGAGTAACTCAAGTACAAAATGAAGTATTATAGCCACACTAGGTATACACCATTAGCCAACATTTCAAAAAGTTCAAATATCTTCAACCCCACATCTTGTTAAATTGAGTATTTTATAAAACAAACTTAGAATAAGTAGTTTATACAACAAACTTGAAATAAGTAGTTTATACAACAAACTTAGAATAAGTAGTTTATACAACAAACTTAGAATAAGCGCTTTTAAAAGTCTTTAACTAGTATGACTCAAAACATTATTTTTATCAATATCTTGAATAAGTTCTTTCAACATATAGAATACGTTATAAAATGTAAAAGAATAAACATATCTCAAGATTAGGAATACATTGAAGTACTGTTGCCCATACCAATATTTAGTGTTGAACTAAATCCCTATATGCCCGAGAAATATAATGAAAAAAGTAGAAAACCTGTTGCTCCGTAAATTTGTAGAAAAGCAATTGTGTAATATACCAGCTCCCCTAGATTGTCTTTCACAACCTGCAAAATTAGACCAAGTGAAGACAAAGAAGGTGGCATTGTAAAACAATTAGATGCATTAAATAATTTGGAATAGAAGAAACAATACCTTGAGGCCAAAACAACACATATAGAGAAAAAACTTACACATAGACATCTGCAAACCTAAAAACACTTGATCATATAACAATGAAGTTCAATACTCAACTAAAGATATAGAGAAAAGACTAACCCGTAATTCTTTAAATTATCAATCAATAATCACACATCCTACAAATTTTCAACCCCATATTGCAACGTGCTTGTATGTTATACAACAGAGTTGGAATATTGTCTCTAAAAGTTATGGTTATTATAAGCATCAATGCATGAATAAAAAACATATGTTTAGATAGGAAACAAGAAAGGTAAGCTTATAGAGAAATCACAAATCCCTTAACAAAATAAGCAATCATATTCCAGGTGCATGAATCAACCAAATTTATGTCCCATTCTTGTATCACTCTCCACTCATCCTTTATCCTACTCTTCATTGACAATTACTTACAAGTATACAATTAAATACATTAACAACAAGTAAAGCACAAACAGTGAAATAGATAAAAACTCTCTTTCCAACGGTTCAAGTAAGGAAGTAACAATTTGAATACCCAATTGCTTCTTCTTTACCAACCACATTCCTTACAATCTCCATATAAATGGCTCCTTTGAATTTAGTATTTCCATTAACAAACAATGATTAAACACAAAATTTGATTCCACAAACATTAATTAAATTACCTGCAAATAATGGATATATACAAGAACATGGCAGTGAGGTAGAATAGTCCCACATATGAAACCACATAAATAAAATTGCACAAAAACATACTACGTTACTTTACTTTACTTTACTTTACATTTTGATCAGATGAATTTTTTTTTGTGTTTCTCCCCGATGTGGATGTCGTTAGTGTATGAAGATCCTATAACAAAAGTTGCAATCTAAAAAATGAAGGCAGATCTCGATACTTCCTTCCACATTATTAAATCCACTAACCAAAACGTAAAAAGAAAAAAAAAATTGGGTGAGGAATTTTTGAACACCCATTAATCCAATCCCAAAAATGTTGAGATAATCGGGGCGTGTAAAAAATCATATCAACAGAAATTAGGAAGCTAACATACAAAATGTGCAAACTTGTTGTAGAGCTGTCACCCCTTTGTCAGTGCGCCCAACAACCACAACACATTCTTCTAATGGTAAGCATTTATCTTTCAGCATTTGAGCTTTCGTCTCATCTACAAACTTCCCAATAGATATTTCTTACAATCAAACTTAGTTAGTCATTTCGGTTTGTTCATAATTTTTTTGTAGGTTAACGAAAGAACAATTGTACAAAGCCTAAGAATGTCTTGACCAAGAATTGTACAAAGCCCTATTACCCTTTTGTAACTAATGGATAATATAGGTTGATCATTGTGCTGGATTAGATGATATATTAGTGACTATCTCTTATATGAATACTTAACCATAAAAATAGCATTTTGTGCATGGAATTATAAATCTTTTGAGTTATATTTTGTACAGGACAATATGTAAGGATATTTTTTTGTTACTTGACTTTTTATATATGAATCATGAACCATAACATTTGAAATATATTTTCTTCACATAAGTGGGATGATTTTATATTTTTATGTTGGGAATGGAATATTGATATTTAAAAATGTTTATTATAGATAAACTATGTGAAAAATCCTACTTTATTAAAGCTTTTATCTAAAGGTATGATTAAACGTTTAAACTTGTAAAAAAAAAATACTGTTATAAACAATAAATAACAATTTATACTTGCTATAAAAAGTTTTTCATAGCTCTAACCAGAAGCTATCATAAATAATATACATACAAGAAATGCTATTAAAAAGATATTTTTATAGCCATTCTAAAATGCTATCAAAATGCACACTTTTCATAGCTTTCACAAGACACTATAAAAACGTTTTCATAGCTTCAAGAAAACGCTATCATAAATGATACAAATAAAAAATCACTATTACAAAGTTGTTTTCATAACCTACATAAAACACTATAAAAATGCACACTTTTTTATAGCTTTGGAGAAATGTTATTAAAAATTCAGACTTTTAATAACGTTGGCTGACACGACTTTTTGTTAAACGCTATAAAATGTCTACGATAGGATTGTTTGTTAGCTATCATAGACCTTTTTTTTCCTGTAATGTGTCTAGTAGTCTTGTTCATCTGTGATTGCTCATGCATGAAAACAATTATATTATTTATTTCTTATACATATTAAAAGTTGAAATCATAATTGTTAGAATTATTAGAATTAGTGGGCTTAGCCCATTGGGAAGTTTACCCTAAAATATTCTTTCCTTTTTTATCTCTTTCTACTTTTCTATTTATTCCCTCTTGTACCTATTGTCAGAAAATAATAAAACTAAAAACATCATGATGTTTCTCTCAGTTCTTGGGTTTCCACGTAAGTCGGTTTCGTGCTTATTGCTTTCAATATGGTATAAGAGCGAAGCAACAACGAAACCCTAGAAAAAAAGATTAGGCATCACCCAGACCAAAACAGTTGTTGTTTCCGTTGCCGCTGTGGACACCACTATGGAAAAACTACTCCAACAGATTCAGACGCCGTCGATCTATCCAATGGACCAACCCTTGCCGCCATCAGTGCAACCTTTCGGTCAGAAAGCACTTCACGCGTCGCCTCTACCGAGCGTGTGGGCCCACACATCGCCGTCTGTTAATCTCACTGCCCATCACATCCGCTTCTACATGTCGTCCCCTGTTCAACCGTCTCACCCTTTCGGTCATCCTTCGTCGGATAGCAACCTTCAAAACTGTCAAATCTATACAGTAGTGCAAATCTGTACAGCGGTGTAAATCTGTCCGTCGACCATTTACAACAAACTTTCTTCTATAGGAACGGGGCTGACCAACACAATAACAGATCGGGGGATGAAGCGAATGAGTCATCGACACCCTTCGATTATGGATATCCATATGTTCGTGGTCTTGAGATTAATCAAACCTACAGAAAAGCTGTTTTTGAAGTTAGTACATCCTTGGCACAGACCGATCTATCGATGTATTCCAAGAACCCGATATTTCATTTTCTAACGTGCCTTCAAATTATATAACTAACTTTGTTGCCTTTAATGCTCGATCCTTGACCCATTATAATAGGAAACCAATTCTTGTTTGTGAGCACTGCAAGAAACAACAACATACCAAGGATTAGTGTTGAAAACTCCACGATCGGCCCCCAAGAGGTAACAAAAGCTCCTCCAAGGAGCAATTGAACTCAGGGCATACCGATGTTAGGGAGACTGCCAGCACCTCTCAGCTCATTGGCCCTACTACTAGTCAGACCAGCTCTCCTACTCTAAATGTCATTGCTCAATCAGGTATGTCTTAGTCCCTTGGCCTTATTAGTGTTGATGGGACGAATCCCTAGATTTTTGACTCAGGGGCCACAAATCACCTGACAGGTTTCTCGTAGCACTTTGTCTCTTATACCCTCTGTGCCAGTAATGAGAAAATCTAGTTGTCGATGTCTCTTTAGCCCCAATTACTGGGAAAGGACAAATAGTCATCTTTGACGGTTTCTCCCTCCAGAATGTTTTGCATGTGCCTAAGCTTTTTTACAATTTTTTATCTATCAGTAAGATCACCCGTGAGTTGCACTGTAAAACTACTTTCTTACCTGAGTTTGTTTGCTTTCAGGACTTGAATTTAGGGAGGACGATTGGCACTGCTCGGCATAGCAGGGGACTTTACATCCTTAATGATGATACCTCTGGTAGTAGTATCTCTACGACTAGTTTACTATCTTCCTATTTTAGCACCTTTGAACATGACTTTATGTTGTGGCATTTTCGGTTAGGTCACCCGAACTTTATGTATATGAAATATTTGTTTCCCCATCTCTTTCTTAAAATAGATGTCTCCTCCTTATCTTGTGATGTATGCATTCGGACAAAATAGCATCGTGTTTCTTTTCCCTCACAACCATATAAACCCACACAACTGTTTACCCTTATCTATAGTGACATTTGGGGTCCCTCCAAGGTTACCACCTCATATGGGAAAAGGTGGTTTGTAACCTTCATTGATGATCATACCCGTTTTACCTGGATCTACCTTATCACCGATAAATTTGAGGTTTCCGCTATTTTCCAAAACTTCTATCACACCATTGAAACACAATTCCATAAAGAAATTGTTATTCTTCGGAGTGATAAGGATCGAGAATTCGAAAACCATAACCTTAGTGAATTTCTAGCCTCCAAGGGGATTGTTCACGAAAACTCGTGGGCCTACACTCCTTAACAAAATGGAGTGTCCAAGGGAAAAAATCGTCACCTTCTAGAAGTAGCCCGTTTCCTTATGCTTTCCACTTCCCTTCCTTCATACCTGTGGGGAGATGCTATTCTTACAGTAGCTCATTTAATCAATAGAATGTCTTCTCGTATCCTCCACCTTCAGACTCCTTTAGAATGTCTTAAGGAATTCTACCCCTCTACTCGTCTTGTTTCAGAGGTCCCTCTTCGTGTGTTTGAGTTTACCGCTTATGTCCATACTTTTGGCCCTAACTAGACCAAATTTACTCCTCGGGCTCAAGCTTGTGTGTTTGTTGGAAATTTGGTCTGATTAGGGCCAAAACTATGGAGTTACTTTCTATGAGGACCGACCCTATTTTCCCGTTAGCCATCTTCACGAGGAGAGTGTGAGTGAAGAGTCTAACAGTACCTTTGAATTTATCGAACCTACTCCTAGTACCGTGTATGACATTGATCTTCACCCTATAATCCTACCCACAAATCAAGTTCCTTGGAAAACATATTACAGGAGGAATCTCTGAAAGAGAGTCGGGTCCCCTACCAGTCAGTCGCCGTCTCCAGTCCAAGACACCAAACCTCCTCGAGATCAAGGTATGGAAGATCCTACTGAACCTTGCACTAATAATACAATGAATGAGAATGACAGGTCTGATGTTGCTGTTCTTGAAAATGTGGAAGAAAAGAACAGTGGTGATGAGACTGAGGTCAGAATAGAAACCAGTAACAATGAAGCTAAACAGGGTCATACAGGGAAACTTGACAAGTACGATCCTTCTCTTGATCTTCCTATTGCACTGAGAAAAGGTACTAGGTCTTGTACAAAGCACTCCATATCTAATTATGTGTCATACAAGAATCTCTCACCACAGTTTATAGCTTTTACTGCCAACCTTGACTCTACCACAATATCAAAAAATATTCATATTGCTTTAGAGTGTCGTGAATGAAAAAATGCTGCCATGGAAGAGATGAAAGCTCTTGAAAAGAATGATACGTGGGAGATCTGTGCTCTACCCAAGGGACACAAGCCTGTGGGATGCAAATGGGTGTTCACTCTCAAATACATAGCAGATGAAACACTTGACAGACACAAGGCAAGGTTAGTTGCAAAAGGATTTACTCAGACCTATGATGTTGATTACTCAAAAACTTTTTCTCCTATTGCTAAGTTGAATACTGTCAGAGTCCTTCTTTCTGTTGCTGTAAACAAAGATTGGTCTCTATATCAGCTGGATGTTAAAAATGCTTTTCTGAATGGAGATCTAGTAGAGGAGGTTTACATGAGCCTTCCGCTTGGCTTTGAAGCCTAGCTTGGTCAACAGGTTTGTAAACTCAAGAAATCTTTATATGATCTGAAACAATCACCTAGAGCATGGTTTGACAAATTCACTCCTTTTGTCAAGTCCCAAGAATATCGTCAGGGACACTCTGATCACACTTTATTTACAAAAGTTTCCGAGACAGGAAAGATTACAATTTGATAGTTTATGTGGATGACATCGTTTTATCTGGAGATGATCAGGCAGAAATCAGTTAACTTAAACAGAGAATGGGTAATGAATTTGAAATCAAGGATTTGGGAAATCTAAAATATTTCCTTGGAATTGAGGTGACCAGATCTAAAGAAGGCATCTTTGTATCTCAGAGAAAATACACCGCTGATCTGCTAACCGAAACAGGTATGTTGGGATGTCGTCCCACTAACACTCCTATTGAATTCAACTATAGACTAGGAAACTCTGATGATCAAGTTCCAGTTGATAAAGAACAATATCAGCGCCTTGTGGGTAAATTGATTTACTTATCTCATACTCGTCCTGATATTTCTTTTGTAATGAGTGCTATCAGCCAATTTATGCAGACTCCCTATGAGGAACAAATGGAAGCTGTCAAAAGAATTCTAAGATCCTTAAAAACAACACTTGGTAAAGGGTTGATGTTTAGAAAGACAGACAAAAAGACCATTAAGGCATATACTGACTCGGATTGGGTAGGATCTGTTGTTGACAGGAAAGTCTACCTCCAGTTGTTGTACCTTTATTTGGGACAATCTTGAACTTGGAGGAGTAAGAAGCAAAGTGTTGTGGCCAGGAGCAGTGTTGAGGCCGAATATAGAGCTATGAGTTTGGGAATATGTGAGGAAATTTGGCTCCAAAAAGTCCTATCTGATCTTCATCAGGAATGTGAGACTCCATTGAAGCTCTTTTGTGATAATAAAGCTACTATTAGTATTGCTAACAACCCAGTTTAGCATGAGAGAACTAAACATATTGAGATTGATTGACATTTCATCAAAGAAAGACTTGACAGTGGGAGCATATGCATTCTGTACATCCCTTCAAGCCAACAGGTTGCTAATGTCCTCACCGCTTCTCAGGCCAAACTTCGACTTTTGTGTTAGCAAGTGGGCCTCATTGATATTTACGTTCCAACTTGAGGGAGAGTGTTAGAATTATTAAAATTAGTGGGCTTAGCCCATTGGAAAGATTTACCCTAAACATTTTTTCCTTTTTTATCTTTTTGTACTTTTCTATTTATTCCCTCTTGTACCTATTGTATGAATATCAGAAAATAATAAAACTAAAAACATCGTAGTTTTTCTCCTGATTCTCGGGTTTCCACGTAAGCTGGTTCTCGGGTTTCCACGTAAGCTGGTTTTGTGTTTATTGCTTTCAATAATAATTAAGCATGATAAATACCTGGAATGCACGACTCATGTAGTGGTCACAGAGAAAGTGTCAATCATCATAACGTCCAACCAATACGTTTAGTGGGCTGGCACGAGACTCCTTGGGGTTGCTATACTTTTTTGAAGTGTCTGTGACAGTCGACCCGAGACTCTTTAAAGGTGGTGACCATTTGATGCTCAACAAACCTATTCATTGCTTGATCATTGAAATTAAGCACAAAAAACCGCTACATATTACAAAAATAACACATTAGATTGGTTAACTTAGATATGTTTCATAAATGTATAGTGGACTTAATTACTTGGAGGTCCCTTTTATCAACCTCAATGTATTATCTACCAATGTCCACCCACTTAAGGCGACGAATGAGAAATGTCTTTCGCATGCACACGCCTATCGTCTGGCTGAAGCGAATGACGTGTGGGAAATAGGCTTCTCTGCTCCAGGGGCGATCGTCATCAGAATGCGCCCATTGACTGCAACGTGGCGCTCCAACTCTAAGAGTCAAGACTGCGTACGTCTCCTAGGAGTCAAAGTCGCAGATGGTTGAGAAGATGACCCTACTCAATAAATTTATTGAGCATGGTCGTCTTCTCTTATAATAACATATAATGTTAAAGAAAAAACATGAAATAATTCTAAGTTAAAATGAAGGAAATTCTTAGACTCATCCACATTGTCTCCCACGAACAATGACCCTCCCGCAAGGTTATCTAATCGTCCTCAAACTCAAGGAACATAGCGTCCGTCTCCAGAAAATTATTACATGGCTATGACGATAACATAATGCCTGTGGATATAGAAAACAAACATTCAATAAGCAAATACGAACACATAGCTAGAATCAAATATATAAATTACATAAAAATATGGGTACATGGTTTGTCACTATAACATTTTCAATTCAAACCCCCCACCACCTTCAAAATTTCTATTCAATCCTCCCTCACTTCAAATTTTCAATTCATCTGATCTCCACCCCTTCAAAATTTCAATTAAACCCCCCCTCCTCCCACACTTCAAAATTTAAATTCGGGGTCCCCCCCTTTCAATTCAACAATAAACTCCCCTTTCAAAATTTAAATTCAACTAAACCCACTTCAAATTTTCAATTCATCCCTCCACCCCTTCAAATTTTCAATTACCCCCCTCAAATCTCAATTCAACAACATTAAAAGTTTCAATTCAACACACATTCAATACAAAAATACATTT